>NC_041055.1:28931950-29229450 GCF_900634775.1 Gouania willdenowi | reverse complement strand
TTATTATTATTTAAGCTCTTTGAGCTTTCTGCACTGTATGTCTATTTCAGTGATATTATATATTGTATTTTTTAATTGTGCAAAATAGATAAATAAAAATAAACACATTTTTAAAAATAATTAAATATGTATATTGTTTTAATTAAATTAAATTAAAAAAAATGTTAATTCAAATTAAAAATGTATTAATTTTTTGAAAATATATTTTATTAATTAACATTGTAAAAATAAAATTTTAATCACTTTTTTCTAATTTTTTTTTTATTACTAGACATTTCAGGTGACTTGACCCCATTTTATTTCCAGGTGACCCTGCCTGGTGTCACAACCCTAGGGTTGAAAACCCCTGTTTTAAGGTTTTGTTATTGTTTTTTCTTGTGCTCCCATCTATACCTACACTGGCTTACTTCTTTACATAATAATTTTTTTTTCTGAATCAAATACTTTGTAAAATATTTTTATTTTGTGTTTCTATTGATAATTTAAGTAAAAACCTATAAAAAAGAAGAAAAAAAACCAAATAAATAGATGTAGATTGTTTAATGTCTAAAGTCATTAAATGTATCATTGTTGTGTTTAATTGAATCATGTGAAGATCAATAATCAAAATGTGAAAAATTAACATTTTTTAATATAAAAGAGAAAAAAACAAGAACTGTAAGTTGCTAAAAGAGCTAGAAAAACGTAAGACGTACTAGGTTTGCAGTGAGCAGCTCTATTTAGAGGCAGACTGTGGTCCTGCCAAGGTCATATTTTATTTAAAACCAAGCTGCCCTGATCTAACACTGAATTAATGAATGTCAAACAGAAGAAAACAACAGTTTAACAACTCCAATAGACAGCTGTGTGGTGGATAAATAAGATTATATCTAATGTTGTTCAACAGTAAACCAGAGGAATTTTACATGTTAATCACAAAGCTGAGTGTTTAAGTTTCCTCCTAAAATAGAATCCCAAGCAGTGTGGGAAAGAAACCAAAAAAAAAAAAAACACTACTTTCCAGTTTGTCTTTGACTAAAAACATGTGTAAAACATGGACATTTGAAATTTGGATGTATTTAAGTGAACATTTAAGCTTTTATAAAGACACTAATTAGGACAGAATTCACAAAATTAGAGAATATAACAGATTAAAAATGGTGGAAAAAAATTAATTAGTATTTTTAAACCATAAATCTAAAACAACTTCTTCTTCTTCTTCTTCTTCTTCTTCTTCTTCTTCTTCTTCTTCTTCTTCTTCTTCTTCTTCTTCTTCTTCTTCTTCTTCTTCTTCTTCTTTTTTTTTGTTTTCTTCTTTTTATTTTTTTTATTTTTTATTGTTGTCTTCTTTTTATTTTTCATTTTTATTCTTATTTGTTGTCTTCTTTTTTATTCTTATTTGTTGTCTTTTTTTATTTTTCTTCTTCTTTTTATTTTTTTCTTTATTATTGTCTTCTATTTCTTTTTGTTTTTTTTGTTTTTTTCTTCTTCCTCCTCTTCTTCTTCTTCTTCTGAATTTTTGTCTTAATAACTGAATTTTTGACAGACATTTTAAATCTATATTTACACTCTAAGTATTTCTGGTTGTAACTATGAGTTCTGAGTGTTTGCTTTCTCAGCTGTGTCAGCTCTGTTTATATAATGGGGGGATTTTGGGACATGCTGGATCACCTTATATGATCTCATCTCATTTTTCCCAAATCTGTTAAAGAAATCTATTTTTTTTTTTTTTTTTTTTTTTTTCAGAGCAAAAGCAAAAACACTGTACTTCATGATAAAACTTGGTTACGCCATTAATATAAATCTCTATAAAATATTTGGGGTTTTTAGCTTTTTCTGTAACTATTATTTTCCTTTTCCTCCACTAGATGACACTAAGGAGCAATAACAGCCCTGTTCATACTCCAGCATCATCACTGATGCAGAAGCTAATGTTTATGCAGGATAATACCGGAAACAAGGTGATAGTTATTTCAAAATAAGAGCTGTATTCTGGTCAATAGAATATTTTATTGGAATTTTAGAAGCACAGTCAGGGGGGAGAACTCATATTTAAGCTCAGTCTTTATAGACAGTAAATTAAACCAAATATATATATGTTTTAAAAAATATTCCAGTATTCCACAATAACCTGCATGAATAAAATAGAATTTGTGCTCCATCAATGAATTTTCAACTTTCATATTGAAAGTACAAAAAAAAAAAAAAAAGATTATTATGGTAACTATTATTTTGGATCATTTAAATAAATAAGGATTATGTTTATGTCTATATGAGATGATGATAACAATCACAACATCATTATTAGTTATAATACTATGATTTATTATTATTATTATTATTATTATTATTATTATTATTATTATTATTATTATTGTTGTTGTTGTTGTTGTTGTTGTGTAACGTGCAAAATGGTTTGCCCCTCTTATTCCTAAATTCTACTTCATAAGTTGGGCACATTTAGATGTTTTGTTAGTTAGTTAGTTAGTTAGTTAGTTAGTTAGTTAGTTAGTTAGTTATTGGCAATTTTGTGCTATATAACTAAAGTTGAATGAATACCTATTGAAACATCAGGGGTCCTTGGCTCCGCCTCCTAGTTTGAAAAACTGTAGCGTTCGCACACGTCTTTAAAGCGAAATTTTATCAATTTAATCAATCTACTTATTATAAGTTAATCTTTGTTAAATTTGGTGATCTTTGCCCGAGAAAATGAAGTGCATTTTCAGCTTTGTCAATCCTTTATTGTGGAGGGTCTAACCGGATGTACCCTACGTTATTACGTGAACCTTGACGCCGCTGCATCCATTAAACACGATCTACAAACAGAGAATCCTCATCACGGTGGAGAGCAGCGGCATTCTCCAGGAGCTCACCGCCTTTTCTGGATTTACACTTCACACACTAATACGGGGATGCCTTCGAACGTACAAGGTTAAATTCTTATTATTTATTTATTTTTATTCATCATTTATTCGTGTTAATGTGTGACGCTAACAGAGTCATTTACAATAGAACAGCTGAGGCCGCGCTGGCAGCCATTCGTGCTAAGCCTGTTTCGTCATTAATAATCGTCTTTTTCAAACAAATAACCACGTTTTTGTGTGTTTATCCCGCAGGTGGGAAAGCCTTTGGGCTTTTAAAGGAGCAACAAAGGCAAAAACTGGAGGAAATAAACAAGGTAAGCTGTCTGCTTTCCTCTTTATCTGCCATGATGTGATCATGTTTAACGGCATTTGTTCAGGGTAAATTTGAATTTAATGAGTTGTACTTGAACGCGGAAGATGATATAAATACACTGAGGAAGATGATATAAATACAAACACAGTGAAACAATGATGTATAAAGTGATGTATTTTATTGTTGTAAATAATGCACCTTACTGCAGTCACATAGTAGCACTTGTTGAATGGCTGCTGACCTTTGACCTCATGTTATTGATCTGTGCACAGAGTCAAATGAGGGAAAATGGTTAATTATGTAGGATATTTACCACAGATTAAAACTGCATGTTATCTACTCACTTTAGAGCTTTACTGGTATTCTAAAAAAATACTGCTTATTAATATTGTTTCATGTCACAAAAACTTGATTGGCTTATTTTTGCATTATAGTCTGTTATTACCAGTCTGCTCTGCTACCACAGTCTGGAGAATTGTATTGTTTTAATTAGGGCTGAACGATTTTGCAAAATAATCTAATTGCAATTTTTTTCTCCTAAATATTGAGCACAAGCAATAAATCAATTTGTTTCATAATAGACACTTTAAGATTTATTTAAAATTTAAATAAATATAAAATATACATTTTAAAGCACAGATTACAACAATAAAGCAAACAAATCTGTGGCTTTACCTAAGAAATAATTAGTTGTGTTGTTTTCTTTTGACATAAGAACAAGTTTTTATTTTTTGTTGTTGTCGTTGTTACTGAATTGTTAAACTTTGTTACTACAGAAACTTAAAAAAAAAAAGTATTTGACTGCTTTATTTTCAAAACTACTAGTATTAAGTAACTTAAGCAATTTAAACAAACCTCTTTGTCTATAGTTTCCCTCTGTGTATTTACAATTTTAGAATCACTACATTGAACATTGGAAAGCAGCATTTTCTTGAACATAATCAGTTTTTATCGACAGCCTTTGTTAACTAGGAGTATTGATTGTGAATCAGTTTGGATCCAGAATCGGTTCTGAATCGAATCGAATCGAGTTGTTAAAAGATTCACATCACTTATTGTAATACTGCACTTTAAAGCCTGGAAATTCCAATAGTTACACCAAATATTAGTATCTGAGAGTAGACGATATTCATTTAAATGTTAGATTATGTGATTTGTTTGGCTGTAAATGTATTGCACATTTTCTAAGGTTGATGATCCTGATTCATTCATTTTTTTTAAAAGAGCATCAAAATAACTCCTCGGGTACATCTTATCGGAAATGGGGGCGGGGGGAAGTTTATTAAAAAATATTTAAAGGATTAATTTCTTAATTTTTTTTACTGGAACAATAAGCGTTAAATTGAGGTCAAAAGGTTTCATTCAGTTGAATGTAGAAGCTATGATTTTCCGTTTAAAAATGACCTAAAATCCCTTTAAGTTCACTCATTTCTGCGTCAGTTTACCTTTTTCGTTTTGTTTCAGAAGTCCTTACGAATTTTAAGATGGTGCCAAATATGCTTCATACGAGTCATGTTATTATTTTAATATTTCTTTGCTGTATTTCTACTCATCATATGCACTGAAATCACGTGACATTTTGGTGGAAAATTGCACTTTAATATCTTATATTGTTGCAAAGAACTGTCGACAAAGTTTAGTCAATGTAATATAGCTATTATTTCCTCTTTGCTCACCCATTTACTGGGAAAAATTGCATGTAAACGATCGATTTTTGTCCCAAAACCTGCATGTGAGGGTATAATTCCCCTTGGTTTTGTTGAAAACAATAAAAAGTATAATATAATTACAATAAAAACAATATTGCCATTTCCGTTTCAGGAAGTGAACTTCCATTCACTTTCCCTTGCGTAACCTCTGAATGACCACAACCTGCACTACGGACAACCCAGTGTTGCGTAACCATAATGAGATTAACCTGCTGCAGGTCGTGGTTGTCCGCTAAGCTCCTCCCCCTTTGTTGTTTCATCATCTTTGGTTCGTTTACCTCAATCCCAGCCAAGGTGTCCCATGATAAACTCTCCCACAAAAACCTTTTACACTAAAATAATGTTTTTATACCTGTAACTCACCTTTTCACTTGTTCTATAACACAAAATGCACAAAGTATAGATTAATATATCTTCTTAGTTTTTAATAGTTTGTCTGCTATGCCTGAAAGAATTACCAGAGACCTATTGTGTCTGCAGCACAGAATTTTAACTAAATATCAGTTTTGATTAGGAAAAGCCCACATTTAAGATGAAAAAATAAATACATAGAATTCTTAAGTGCTGTCTGAAATTATTTATTTAATATGTAGATAGGGAAGATAGGGAACTCTATCTCTGCTCACAGTCCACAAAATGACTCTGACCTGTGATAAATCATAAAGAGTTTGCTCTTAAACCGAGCTCTGTGAATCATCAATGACTCTTCTGGTACTGGCCACCCTGGTAAAGCCATGTTCCAGCTCCTTCCCTCCGGGAGAAGATATCGTTCGTTGAGATACAGGACATCTTGCTACGTTAAAGGTGTAGTCCGCAACTCTCAGATCCCTCTCTCCCCCTCTCTCTCCACTTCTCTCTTGTCCTGCCTCCAAACTTTCCAAAGTCCCTCCCTCAGAGGAGCTAACAAGCTAACGTTAGCCTGACAGCAACATCACAGTAATATAACATGCACTGTTAAAAGCATATTGCTGCAGCGCTTCTCTCTCTCAATGTGCACACACCTCAGCAGCAGCAGCAGCAACAACACAGTGTCACTCACAGCAGCCCACACGGAGGCTGCTGCTTGCACATGAACACATGCACTACAGAGTTCTAGTGTAACAATTACAAATCAAACATAATGTAAACAAAATTAGGCCTTGGGTTGCCAGTTGTCCACTTCTGATCTAGAGTAATCCAACCTTTGTTTGCTAATCAGTCATTTAATAAAACCTCCATCTATTTTCCTTTAACTATTATTATTAAATAGGACTGATTGTACATATAGTTTAACTTACACGCATGAAGTTGTTTACGGGTGGAAGCCAAATGACGTCCCACAGTGGACGAGTTACAGCTGGAATTTAGCGCAGCTGCAGCAAACACCAAGTTGTGGTGCTGTTGATCTTATTTCTCTTTAATTATGGCACATTTTTGACAGACAGATGGAGGTCAGCGGGTAGAACGACCTCACACTCAGGGAGGAGAGAGGATGACTCCTCCATGGCAGATTTCATCATTATTAATTCATTAGAGCAGCTCCCTTTTGGCCTGCTTCGTACCCTTGTGGGGTGTTCCACTTAATGAACGTGAAGATAAGCGATAACAGACAAGGGACGGATCTGGAGATTGCCAGTTATCACTCTCTGTAGTTAAGAATTGACTTGATGATAAAAGGATGGAGTCAAATTTTAAGATTTCTTTGGTGCGTTGGGTGTTTTCCTCTTATGTGTATTATGTAATAGCACAGGAATGTTTCTCCAAAAGCTAAAAAGAAAAAGAAGAAAAAGGCAGTTTGATCTGAGCCTGATGTAAAATATGTATTTTTCTTGATCATTTTCCCATATTTAATATTTTAGGAGTACCTGGAAGATCAGAAGTACAGGGACGAAGAGGACTTGGCAGAAAAACTTGAAGGACTGAAAAGTAAGCAAATCCCCTCCTCGCCCTATTTCTATTGGCATTAAGCCTCCTAAAGTAGCCTCATTATTACATATTTAGTGTGAAATGTGTCAGTATGTTGAATAGTTTTCAGTCTGTACACACATTGACCCTAATTCTTAAGATTCTTTGGGATTTTTTCACTGATCCGGGAAAGAAAGACTGCTGAGTTTGAAGGATTTCCAAGGTCAAGTTCTCAGTGGCCTCAGAGGAATGTGCTGGGGCGTCACTATTGGTTGTTACAATATTTAGAAAACAGCTGCATGGATGAAAAAAGGAAACCTTACCACCAGAGAGGAATGTAATGGATTACAAGTATTCACGTTACTGTTATTAAGTTGCTTTTATTGGTACTTTTTTGAGCGTATTTCTAAATCATTAATTTTATTTGTAATTAAGTACGTTTTAAAAGAAGTAAAGTCATTTGTTACATTCCTATACCCAACCGTTACTGAGTAAATGATTGTTTTTTTGTTCTAAAATGATCAACAGACATTGTGAAACTAGAAAAAAACAAAAAGTCCAGAGTCCAGACAACAATCAAATGCATCACATCATAGCCGACCAACCAGATTAAATGTAATGGTTGATGATTACCTAAAGAGAAAAATAAATCAGATTATTTTAGACTGGTAAAAACGTGTATTATTGTTTACATACTACAAAGGGTTTAAATGAGCGTACATTTAGTGTCGTATAGTGGCTCTACTTAGTGTAGCATTTATTAATGCGAAATGTTTACCTTAATATTCAATAAAAAGCTTGAAAAATTATTTTAAAAAAAAAACATATTGTACGTTTAGACAAACCTTTTATTTTATTTATCTGTGGTGATCAAACTGTATAACTCATCACTTTAACCCAAACGCTTCTTGATTTTACAGTGTAGTTAGTAGATCACTGTACTATACTTGTATTTATCTGTATTATATTTGTATTATAATTTCCTGGAGGTGTGTGTGCACTTGTCCCTATTTAATTAACAGTCTTTTATTTAATTATGTAAGTTTTCTTTTCTTTCTTTTTTGTTTTAGTGTTTCTAATTTTCATTTGAAATATTTCTGGAACATCTATTAAAAAACAAAAAAAAAACTAAAACAATTTCCCCCTGGGATGAATAAAGTATATCTGATTCAAATTATACAGATGCATTTGTGGGGGAAAAATAATAATAATTTCTTTACTGTATGCAATAGGGATGTAACGATTCACTCAACTCCCGATACGATTCACGATACTGGGTTCACGATACGATTCTCTCATGATTTATTTTACAAAATCGGACTGTAGACAAATGATGACTGAAAAATATTCCTTTATTTTTTGGGGTAAAAAAACTATACTGTTTTCCTTTTATTTTTCATTGTCAAAAGAATCCTTTGATAAACCATTCAAAACAATGCAATTTAACTAAAAATAAATCTTGAATGAAATAAATAAAGGAATAATACAAATGATGAAGAAGCCTATTAATTTAAATTCTGGTTCTATAGTAAACAATGCAAAACTGAACAATAGTTCTTTTTAAAAGTGCAACGGAAAATTTATTTTGTGCCTTAACAATTGGACTTAAAAAACAAACAAACAATAATTTCACTGTATTTACGGCAGATATTTGTTTGGACCAGCAGAGGGCGCGGGTAACCCAGTGGTCTGTTGCCATGCAGATATCTTGCAGTGAAGAAGAGATGCTAAGCTAGCAGACAGAGCTAATAGAAAAACGTGACTTTTACAGATACTCACGTAATATTAAAGATATTTTTTCGGTGCTAAAGGGGTAAGGAATCATTTATGAACATGTTTAAAAGTAGAAGGCGGCCAGAAAGAAAGTATTAGCAGATTCTGCCCGCCGGCAACACTTCTGGATAGAAAAAAGTACTGCGATTCAATTTTCACATTATCGATGTGAATCGTGATGCCTATGAATCGATTTTTAACTGCCTTACGATTAATCGTTACATCCCTAGTATGCAAGGGAACCGCAGCAAGATTTGTTACCAAAATAAACATTGGGGGAGAAAGTAACTAGTAACTTTCAGTACTATTTAATTGAGCTACTTTTTACTTGTACTTGAGTATTTTATGTAAGACTTAAGTAACAGTACTTCTACATGAGTAGGATATATCGGTGCTCTTTACACCTCTGCTATTCACATGCTATTCATTTCTTATTTCTTCATGGTATCTCCTGTGGATGTGTTGTTATCTCTGAGTAAACTAGTTCACTCCTTAACAGTGGGAGACTTCAACGAATGGGAGCGAATCACCAAATGATGAATGTGCTTCAGTGTCGCACTTAGCTGGAGGAAATGGAGCAACAACGTGTCCTGGGAGGGTTTTTTTTTTTTTTTTTGCTCCTTTTTCTATGTTTTCCATACTGTCCCAGTTACCCAGAGGTCGATGTGGTTTAGTAACAACCAGCAGTATCACATCCACATATCTCAAGTATATTATTCTCATAATAATTCCAGCAAGTTAATTTTGTCTTCATTTTGATTAATATGTTAAGGTTTTTACCCTCGGCCAAAGAGTATTGTCATCAGTAGGGGTGGGAACCTCTGGGTACCTCACGATAAGACATGATACAGAGCTCACAATATGATGATACTGTCATTATTGATTTATTAATCAGAAATCCATCTACGATCATCTATGACATAACAAGAAAAAAAAAAAAAGATTAAGTGAAGAAATACAATTTTTTTTTTTATATCTTTGAAAGATAATAAATTGAAAAAGTGTCCTATGAACAGTGACACTATTTTAGTGCAATATTTCTGTAAAAAGGTGTCAACATACCAATGTAAACGAATAAGTATCTTCAATAGTGCTTTTTGTAAACAAAAAATATGATCTTTCTTACCAGTGACACCATTATAGTGTAATATTCCAGTAAACAATATATTTGGTTCCTTCAACAAACAGTGACAAAATTTCTGTGAAGACGTACCTGCACATTTTAGTGAAAAAGCAGAAAAGGTTTAGGAAAAAAAAATAATAATAATTGAGCACGAGGATATCGATAATCGATCGTGCAAAAAAATAGCACGATATATTGCCATATTGAGATATCGTCACACTCCTAGTCATCAGTTCGTTGTCTGTCTGTCTGTGTGTGTAGAGTGGTGTAGGTCTTTTAATGCAATACCCACCAACCATTCTCATACCAAAACATTGGTACGAATGGGGGGATTTCAGGTAATGGAAAAAAAATTCCAGTTGATTGATTTTTGGTGGAAAAAACTGCATTTTTGAGGATTTTGAAAAAAACTTTGTCGTGCACTGATTTTAAAGAAGGAAAGTAGGTGAACCATTGATAACTTGCCGTAAGGTACCATTCACTCGGGGCTCTTGATTAGTGGCAAAACATTTTTATCTTTGTGTTTTTACTACGTAATAAAATTCTATGCATAAACTGGTGCGTAATCATATTTAATCATATTTTATTCCCCTACCGGTTTTATAAATGTAATGGATGAACCATTTACAACCATAAATTCACTGAAGTGCTTAGCTTGGTCACAATTAATCAATGTTTTTTTTTTTTTTTTTTTTTGACGGTTAATATTTTGAGGATTTTTCAAGTGTCAGGCAGAGGGTTTTCAAGTGCAGGCACGTTTTGTTCTTTTAATTCTAACAACTTTTTTCAGGAAATGTACTTTGATTGTTAACTCAAAAGCGTCTTTGAGGAAAAGGCAGCAGAAGTTGCATATTTGTGTCACCCTTTGAGTATTCATAGCAAGTTATCAGTAAAGCTACAAATAAAAACAGCAAAAGTGGAAAAAGGAAAACAACATTGTTCATGTTACTAAATGCTCAGCCTTTCCATTTGAGTGAGAGGTGGCAGAGAGTGGGAGGATATTAGAGGAATATTATTAAAAGTGGAGCGCTTGACAAAGAGCAACAATAAATACTGCTTGTCATGATAATGAAAGACACTGCATGAGTCATATCTGGGTTTTTTCTTTCTCTCTCAGCTATTACGATCCTTGTACCTTCCTAAAATTAAAATGTAATGAGTCATAAAGTGTCCTTTCAATTATTTACTCACTAAAATGACAGTAGACGCCCTTTGGGTTCTTCCACCTTAGCGAACATCTGTATTACAAGTAATACTACTGCGTATATTCTGACTTTCTGTGTTTCTTAAAGAAAATTGATTTGCTCTGTTATTATTACAAGGAGAATAAAATATGTTAAAATTTTCTCTTTTTTTTTTACGACGTTTACTTTGATCTTCAACTGTGAACTGCCCGTCTTCCTCAGAGGCGTCTGCTGATTGCTTTGATGTGGCCAACTTGACAGTTCTGTCAGGCAGGCCACGCCCCCTGTCGCCCAATGGTCACTGGAGAAGAGAGTCCCAGGTGTGGGAGAATGAAGAAGAAGAAAAAAATGCCTGACAAAACTGTCAAGTTGGCCACGCCCAGAAATAGCTTGTTGCTCTTTGCTTTGAAGAAACACTAATGCTAAATTGTAAACACAGTATTAAAAGAGTCATTAGGCTGCTTTGATTTAATATGTTAAGCTTTCATTTAATCAGACATCTTTTTTCAGTAAATTTACTTTGATCTCCTGACATCTCAGGGACACATCAAAGCAGTCAGCAGCAGATGCCTCTGAGGAGGACTGGTCATGAAACATGTCAGGAGATCAAAGCAAATTTCCTGAGAAAACTGTTCAGTTAAAACATGTACTGCAGAGTAATATCACTTTTCTAACATTCCACAGTACAAAATATTTAAATAAAAGTATGTATATTTCTATCAACTTGATCGGTATTCGCCAATAGTCAAGATTTCAATATCTGTAACGTTTCGGATGTAAAAAAAAAAATTTTCGGATCACCCCTAGTTAATGTCATATGATGCCAGAAACTTTTAAGTTTTAAGATGGAACATAAAATCTACTCCTAGAATCGTTCCCATGAGGGAATCCTGCAACAGAGCTATTATTTTGTTCATCTGATCCATAATGACTTCAAATGAAAGGAAGTTTTCTTTAGATGAAACAAAGGGCAGCATTGAAGACCTTATCCTCTCTGAGGCTTTGGTTTTTCAAAGGGATGAGAACATTCCTTATGTTTGGAAAAAGCAGAAAAATCACATCACTTTACATGAGATTTGAACTAAAGTGAAAAAAACAAGAGGATTTGAACATCTTGGCTGGGTCTAAAAACTCTGAGGAGTTGATGTCTTTAGTGCAGCGGAGCCACTTCCTGTGGCTGCAGATGATCAACAGGCTGCAGGGCCACAAGTGGCTCTCCCCCCAAAAAGCCTGTGAGTGAGGCCCCACGAACAGGGTCACTATTGTCCCGTCCTGCTCCCCACGCTCTCACACAGCTGACACAGTTCTCTCACACACACACACACACACACACACACACACACACACACACACAGCTCCCATTGTGGGACAGAAATAGCAAATGTAATCTGGTTAAAGTGTTCGTCCACTGAAAAGAGATGGAGGGGACATTCAGGGAGAAGCAGGAAAGTCTCTGTTGTTAAAACCTTTATTGGCATTTCACATAAAAGGGCGTCAGTTTTTGGGTTTGTTTTTTTTTCTTTGCCATCTTAAACATTTCCCTGGAAAAAGGGTCGGAAAAAAGTATGGTAAATTTCCACAAGAACTTTGAAAAAATCTAAACTTTTCATGGGAATAATTTCTTGGAATTAACTGGAAATTGGGAGTAATTTCATTTTAAATAACTGTCTGTATAATATCAGAACATAAATATTAGCATCGATTTAAAAAAAAAAAACAAAAAAAAAAAACATTAAGTTTTAACTAGGGTTGTGAATTCCAGGAATTTTCAGTGTTGGAAACTTTCCATGGGAATTAACAGGAAATCTTTTAAATTGAAGTTTGGCCTTTAACTCTAATGTTAAATATAGTTGGGAACAATTATTTGACCATCCTCTAAAACAGTGTTTCTCAAATGGGGGTCCGCGATGGCACTACAGGGGGTCAAAGAGAACAAATTAAATCATAAAAAATATGGGGTTTTATAATGTTTATGTTAAAAACTGATAATCATACTAAATATTACTTGCAACCATTATATTGTGAACCACCCTAATCCATGTCTTGCATTTATTTGTGATTGTTGAAATCCTGAACCTTCACATTTGACAGTAATGTTTAGGCGTGAAAGTAAAACTTCTTTTCCCTTTTTGGTGTAAAGGGAATTAGGGTTAGGGTTAATTCCTGTCTCATGAACACTGCTCGCTGCCCTTTGCTCAGTTTGTCTTACAATAATAAGACACACACACACCTGTCATTATCAGCTGTTTGTCTCCCTCCCTCTGAGCACACTCAGCTGTCAGCTCAGTGGAAGATGCTGACATCGTTGAACAGTGTGTAAAATCCCAGGTGGATTCTGTGTTTTAATGGTTTGTGGTTGGTGCGAGGCCGTCACTGGTAATAACATCCTCCCGTGTGTGTGTGTGTGTTTGTTTTTTGTAGATAAATATTCTGAGTTTGACCTGAACGACCAGGGGGAGATCGGTGAGTAATGAGCTCCACCTAAACACCAGCTGTAGTCCAGATAACAACCGTCAGCCTGTCAACACATAGATCAGTAATTAATACACAGTGTGTAACGTCTGGACGCTGTGAGCACCAGACACTGTCCATTACTGGGCTCATGTGTCACAGTTGGTTCTGTTCTGTATGTAAAGTGAGACCACAGAGTGGACAGTGGGAAGTGCCTCTTATATTAAGATGAAGATGGTTTGTGTGATGGACATCACTGTGACATCACAGATTTAACAGCTGACAACAGCTGGTAGGGTTTTGATGTGTAAATATTAAAGTACAAACAAAAGATACATTGCTTGACTTATTACATAATTAAAGTTTTCCATATTTTGAGTTTACATTAATGCAGCATTGTTATAATTTCCACGTTAATGGAATCACAAACACAATGATAGAATCGACCAAAGAAAACAGAATCCACTGTTAAACGTGGGGGCCGCTCATTCGGTGGTTTAGAACGCTCTAAACAAACCAAACTACGACTGAGACAGGCTTTGTAGAAATAAAGGTACTGCACTTAAATGTGACCATTATGTGTGTGTGTTTTCTCTCAGATATGATGGGACTGAAGAGGATGATGGAGAAACTGGGAGTTCCAAAGACCCATTTGGAGTTAAAGAAAATGATCGTGGAGGTAACCGGCGGCAACAGCAGCAACACCATCAACTACCGGGACTTTGTCAAGATGATGCTGGGGAAGCGTTCGGCTGTGCTTAAGTTGTGAGTGAACGAGTGTGTGTCAGTGATGTTGTTCCTACACTGGTTTGTTGTGCACGTTCATATGGGAGGAGCAGGATGAGGAAGATGTGCTGCATCAGCCAATCAGGTCTGTGATTAGCAATGATGTCACACTCTACATGCTGCAGGAGCCGCTAATGTCCATGACAACAAAGCCCATAACTGTAGGTAGTCTTTACCCTTTATCCTGAATCATGTACCAAGGTAAGAGATTAGTGGTTGTTTTAAATTAAACCAATATGTTTGTAATACAAAGTGATTTACAGATTATTAACAAAAACAATAAAAGAGAAAAATAGAAATGGAACCAATAAAAGAAAAGAGAAAATCCCTTGAATGTTACAAAGGTAAGTTGTTAGAAGCAAGTTAAACACAATAATTAAAGTTTTAGGAAACAAATTTTACATGAGAAATTTTATCTTTAGTAAAGTATTTTTGTTGTTGTGTTTTGTTTTCGGAGTCTGTTCTTTTTTGTCATTTTGTATATTTTCCAGTCATCTTTGTGAGTTTTTGTTGTTTTTGTGTGTTTTGTCATTATTTTCAAATGTTTTTCTCTGAATTTGGGTATTTATTTTTATTGTTGTGTTTTTAATGTCTTCATGTGCTTTTTGTTATTTTGTATATTTTCCTGTCATCTTGTAAGTTTTTGTCATTTTTATATGTTTTTCTCTCAATTTCGGTATTTTTATTGTTGTGTTTTTGGAGTCAAGTGTTTTTTTTTTGTTTGTTTTTTTACGGTTGTTGTCATTTTGTGTATTTTCCTGTCATCTTTGTAAGTTTTTGTGTTTTGTCATTGTTTTTACCTCAATTTTGGTATTTTTATTGTTGTATTTTGTTTTTTTAGAGTCTTTGTGTGCGTTTCTGTTGTCATTTTGTATATTTTCCTTTTGTCTTTGTGAGTTTGTTGTTATTTTTGTGTGTGTTTGTCATTATTTTTACATGTTGTTTGTTATTTCAGTTCTTGTGTGCTTTTACTGTTGTCAAATGTATATTTTTCCATCATTTTGTGTGTTTTATGGAGTCATTTCTTGTAATATTGCTGTTGTTTTGTGCGTTTCTGCCGCATGTGTCCCCCGGGCCACCAGTATCCCATGTCTGCTCTATGAACTACCTTACCTTTAGCGGTCATAAAACGTGTCAGTAATGCTACTTTAAAGCCTTGTCAGGTCAGTAAGCTAGAGTGATGTCATCGGCTCTACTGGACTAAGCTACAGGAACGTTTGGAAGACAAATCTTATAATCCCAATAACGCCAAGCAGAGAAAATGCAGAACTTTCCCTTTTCCCCCATTATCACATAATCTGTAAATCTGCTGATTATAGAAGTCTTTCATTTCCTTTTACACATAGAACAGCCCGTCACCTAAATGCCACAGACTGTAAGCAATGTTTTTAGTTCAACCAACAACAGCCTTAATGGACCCACTTATAATAACGTTCTACAAAGCCTCTTTTTGTTTGGCTGTCAAAGAAAGAACGGGGGAGGGGGGAGGGTCTGATTCTAAACCCTTTGCAGGACAACAATTGACTTTGTCACAAATAACAGAAAACGTTTGAGGTCACGCTGCAGAATTTGGCCTTTAGTCTGCTTTAGCACGAGTTCTCTGTACTACAGTGACCGTTTCCTGTTCAGCTAAGATTTTAATTACAGATATGCAGCGTGTGGCATCAGCTAAGGCTGTTGATCAAAATTTCAACAAAATGTATCCAACTTGTGATTTTTTTAATTCAGAAATAATTAAAAACAAATAATATGCAATCACATATAAGAACAGCAATGATAAATTAATAATAAACAATAAAGCAAAAAACTAAAACTTCTTTTCTGGTGGTGTCTCGAATGTTGTGATGCCGCACCCCTCTATTTGAGAACCATTGAGCTATGGTAACTTTCACTAAAGTTAATATTGAAACAACTTATTTTAACACACTTTTCTGGACACATTTATGTTTGCAAAGAAAGAAAAATGTATGGTACATTTCCATGGGGACTTAAGCCCAGGAATTTTAGGAATGTTCAAATATCTAAACTTTTCAGGGGAACTATTTATTGGAATTGACTGGAAATTTGGAGTCATTACATTTTAAATAACTATATCCTATCAAAACATAAATATTATAGAATCCATTCAAAATAATACAACAAAAAACATAACATTTCAACTAGGGTTGCAAATTCCAGGAATTCTGGGATTTTTTTTCAATTGGAGGTTGGAAACCGATATGGGTTTTTTTAGGGTCGATACCGTTGTTTTTTTTTTTTTCCATCAGCCTTAGCTGATGACTGATACGGACTGCCGATTTTCTTGAGCCGATATTTGGAGCCAATACTACTTTTCCCCCCTCAATTTACATCATCAAAAATAACACAATGACAACAAATGGTACAAGTATCAATTTAAAAAAAAAAAAAAAAAGGAACATTTATTGAAATTTCCAAAGGTGAGGTAGAACGATATCAAGTTAAAAATATGTAACAAATAAGATTACTGTTCGTCCTTGCCTTGAAAATAGCTTTGACAAATGTTGGCCTGACTGAAGATATATTTTATTAACAGGATTATTGAGTATAAATATGTATAATTATAGTATTAAACACAAAAAGAAACCATGAATAATAGTCCATTCCAACACAACACCAGAACATAAATTAGCAGAGGAAAATAATGTGATGTCAGATGCACATTAAGCAACAAGTTTCTGTTCTAAATTGCATCAACATTAAGAGGAATAAATATTTAAACCAGTAGTAAACTGCTTCTCAAAGTTTTAAAAAATCTCCTTCTCAGCGCAGCGCTGAGTGAGGGAGAGAGAAACACACACACACACGCCAAACCTCCAGCCAGCTGCTCGTTAAATACAACTGCGACAACAACACGTGGAACCATGGAACAACAGCTAAGTTGAACAGTTCAAAGATTGTGTTTAAAACTTGGCTTTGAAGAGCTTCTTTCACGCTCTGCTAGCGGGGGGAGGGGCTCTGCACTTTCCAGCAAGGGAGCAGCCTGTAGCAGCCGCTCTGTTAATAAAGTGGATCGGCGAACGCAGCAGCGCGCCTCGGCAGATGCCGATACACGTAAAACACGCAAAAATTGGCTGATGAATCGGTTGATCACTAATCGGCATAATTTTTTTTTTTCTTACACTCAAATTCCAGTTAATTACATGTAATAATTCCAATTGAAAACATAATACACTAGGGAAGGGGTGATTTTATAACATAAACTACTTATCATGGTGATAAACTCTGCAGGTTTAAAGTGAACCAATAAATGTTGGTGGTGACCTGTGAGGTAAAAAGGAAAAGTCTGTGTTTCAGCTCATTGTGAGCAGTGAGAGTGTCTGCCAGAGATATGGCTGAGCGTGAGTCTTTGAGTTCTCGCCATCGTTGGGATCATTGCTTCTTATGGGCTTAGCCGAGCTTTGCAGAGTTTTCCAAAAAAGGAAATTAAAGGCAGGCAATGGCTGTGAATAGTTTGTGTCGGAGCTGAACCAACTATTCCCCTCGGCCTCATCCTGGTTTCCCTTCATTCCTCTGCTTCTGCTCTGCTGCTTTATTCCCTGACTGGAACCATGGATCAATGAAAGCCCTGCTTCATTAATGAGACTTCACTCTTTTCTCTTCACTTAGGTAGTTTTACTAGTTTACTTTAGATTAAATCTTTCCTGTCCTTGCCTCTCTCCATGGTGCTGAAAGGCCCTTTTTCTAATTCACCAGTTTGAAACACCTTTGGTTAAAACCATTAGTCCAGACTTTTTGATTACCTAAAATAAAAATACCAGGAGTGATCTTGTTGTCATAGAGCACTTTTGTCAAACTTGAGGCCCGGGGACCAAATCCGGCCCTTTGGAAGATCAAATTCGGCCCACTGGAGAAAATAAAAATGAAAGAGAATATTTTTTTATTGTTTTATTTGTGACGAGAGACAATGCACATCAATAGATGATCATTTTCATCTGTAGTCCCCTGGCAGGTTGATGTTGTGTACAACAGAAATTACTTTTTTTTTTTTATAAAGAAAATAAAATAAAAAACAAACCTACATTACAGTAATCATTGTGTAAATTATCAAATAGATTTTCTCAGCCTTTCCAAATACACAAATTCAATGAATCTTCCCAATATTTGCAGGGCTTACCGTTTTCCCATGCTTATCACATGATGGCAGTCATTTTTTTATCTCAAATTGTTGAAAGAAATCTCAATTTTTCCAAAATCCTGCAATTTTCCTCAAATTAGATGAAAAAATTGGTCACATAATAAAGAAAAATGCCTGGATATTGTTTGTGCTTTACATACTTTATCTATCAGTTATACTTGAAGTAAAAACTAAAGCACATTAATGTTGAAATGATTTGTTTTCCTGCTTATAATTTGCCCCCACTTGAGGTCAAACTGCTCCGTATTTGGCCCCTGAACTAAAATGAGTTTGACACCCCTGATCTAAGTCAAATAATGGGCATGACAAATCATAAATGTCGTTAAATTTGGAAGAAAAGAAAAAAAAAAGCCTGAAATATGATTTAAAAGTTACAATAATGGATCAACATATGTGACATTAGGTGGAAAAGTGGTGGAAAGTTTTTATAAGGGCTGAAAATGTCTTGGAAGTGGAAAAAATGTGCAGAAAAGGCATTCAAATTGTATGGAGAAGTGTCAGAAATGGGAGTAATGTAACAAAAATGCATTAAAAGGAGCAAAAATATGGCAAGAAAAAGAGATGAAAATAGGTTAAAATATGGCAAGTTTGTTGTAGTTGCAGAAAAAGGGGGGAAAAAGCAAAAATTGAAATCAAATTGTTCAAAAAAATATGCTTGGTTTCTTGAAGGCATCTGGCGATCCCCTCCCAGTGTCTCGTGAACCCAAGGTTGATAACCTGTGACCTAAGTGAAAGCCAGAACTGAGACATTGTAAACTTTTTAAATTTGAAATTTACATTCTACTCCTCCTGTTTGACCGCGTTGCTCCTTTGATTTCTCCGCAGGGTCCTAGTGTTCGAGGACAAAGCCAACGGCACGCCCTGCAAACCAGATGGACCCCCTCCAAAAAGGGACATTGCCAGCCTGCCTTAAGTGTGTGACAGCTTAGTGGAACCAGTAACCGTCTGTGGGAATAACATGTGAAGTGTTGTGTATTTGTGGGACCAGTGATTCAAGGTTTTATCTGTATATGTGTTCAAAGACCAACTCACTCCAGGATATCAGTTATAACGACTTATATTACTTTGTATTTTTACCTGAAGTGTAGCAGTGAGATTTGTTTGTGTAAAAAAAAAAAAGGTTTTGTGTTTTTAAGGGAAGATGAACATTTTAGTGTCGCTTGTTTCCTTTAAAGGTGAGACATATTTACGCTAGAAAAGCTCTGCTTTAGAGTCTAGCTTTAATGTGTCTAGGGCTAATGTTGTTAGTGATCAGGTCATTTCTACAGAAGAGAATTAGGGACAATTTTGACTGAGAAAACTTTTGGGCAAATCAAGAATAAAGTTGAAATTTTGAGAATAAACTCAAAATGCAATATCGTGATAAACCCCATATGGGGTCACGACCCCAAGGTTGAAAAACACTTGTTCATGATGATGAATTGGCCCTTGTTTGTTTTTGAAGATTTGACTTTATTAGCAAACCTTTGACTTTTGTCACCATATTGTATTTTAATTCTATTTTCAAAATTTCGACTTTAATCCCGGTTTTTCAGTTTTATTTTCAAAATTTCAATTTAATCGTGTGTTTTTGACTTTATTTTTGAAATTTTGACTGTAATCTTGTCTTTTTCGACTTGAATCTTTACATATTTCAACTTTATTCTCCAAATTTCAACTTTAATCTTGTGTTTTTTTACTTAAATTTTTAAATGTAATCTTGTCTTTTCAACATTAATCTCAACATTTTCTTTGCACTTTATGCTCAAAATTTCAACTTTAATCCTCGACATTTCAACTTTATTCTCAAAATTTCCACTTAATTCTCGATTCGCCCAAACTTGTTTTCTCCATCAAAATTGTCCCTAACCCTGTTCCGTACGCTTCTTATCAGCCTTTAATATTGAATTAAAGACGTTCTATCAGAAACTCAACCATCACTACCACTGAAAGCAACAATAATAATTTCTAAATCACACAGCAACTTTTTTTTGTCGTGTTGTGGGAAAAAAAAAAACTGCAAATTAGACTCGTTGGGATCTGTGAGGTGACGACGTAGGAAGGAATGGGATTTTCAAAGCACAGCTTACAGAACAAATGTATATAATTTAGTCCCAAACTAGAACAATCAGATTCTTTCCAAGTGCCTCAACGTGCAGATACTGTAGGGTTGAAACGTGCAGTTTAAGGGGATTCATTACCGTACATGTGTGGTGGAATAGTCGTATCGATGTTGAATGAAATGTATTGATGATTTTTATTGGCTTGCTTGGGTTATTCTTCCTCACTTTTGTCTGTCATTTCTTTAATTTGTGGTCTTTGTCATGTTTTTAACCCTTTACTGTGAAACTAGGACTTCTGCACAAGTGAAACACAGCCAGGCGTTTCTTCTTCTTCTTCCTTTCTAACAAGTTTGACACATTTTCGTGTCACTATAGGGTGAAACACCAAAGGATTAAAAACACTTTTTAATTCATTATTCTTTATTTTGGTTGTCTGTGAAATGAAACGTGTAACATTTTGGGTTATGGGTGAAGTTTAGTGAGGGCAGAAGTTAGCCTGTGATTCACTGCTTGTCTCTGTGTAACAAGTTCTCACTCTTCCTCCTCTTCCTCGTCGTACAAAGACCTTCGTCGTTACATTAGGAGAGTTTGAGTTTGGTGGATCTTTGGCTGTTTATCGTACCCTTCACTTCTAGAAAAACAAGAAGAGTGTACGTGTGTGTTTGTATTTTTTTCGTCTTTAGTGGGTTTGTCACTTATTTAATGTACTTTCCTCATTCACTCGTTAACTTTCTATGTGGGTTTTTGTATGCGCACACACACGAGCAATAAAATGTTTTTTATATAAAAAGGTAAACCACTGTGAGTCATGTGAATAATTTCAATGTGTATTTGCATTAAACGCTGCACTGTACTAGAGGTTCTCACATCGCCAGATGCCTTGATTTTTTTTTTTTTTTTTTTTTTTAACAATTTCAGCCCCTTTTTGCTTATTTTTATCCTTTTTCTGCAGTGACAGTATTTGCCATGTTTTAACCAATTTTCATCGCTTTTTCTTTCCATATTTTTTGCTCCTTTTAGTGCATTTTTCCCACTATACTCCCATTTTTGCCACTTCTCCATCAAATTTCAATGCCTTTTCTGCACATTTTTTCCACTTAGAAGACATTGTTGGCACTTATAAACCCTTTCCACCACTATTTCATGTTTATTTTTGCCAATTTAACCACATTTATGATTTGTCAAACCCATTATTTGCCCGTTTAAACTAATTGTTGTGACTTTATTTCTGATTAAAACAAGGATTTACTTTGTCTTTAAGATGACTATACACTATGGCACAACAATAATAAACCTCCTGTATAACAATGGATATTATTCAAATAAATAAATGTGGTTATCACAGATTCAGGCAGTAACAACAACTAACATATTTAGGTCTGATGGCCTAAAACTCCATTTCTACTAATTTTTACCTAAACATTTATCTTTGTTATTTTAAAGATTTATGTCACGTGGACCGCCAGTTAAAACCATTACGTTTGAAACAGAATCAACAGCCTGCATTAAAAGAGCTCATTTAGTGTGTAAACACTGCCCCCTGCTGGACACTTAAAGCCAAGCCAGTGATTAAAATATGAGAATTCTGCACCCTAGGGGGCGCTCTCCTTATTAATAAACTGATATTAATACTTGGGTCAAACACATGAAAAAAACAATTAATTATAAAGTAAGAAGATTCTGTTAGATTTGTATCTTTCTGATTCATTTTCTTTATGTAAACAGCTTTTTTTTCCTTTTGTCACTAAGTAAATAACACTTATACTCTAGTAATTATTTAGTTTTCTGTGATTTTATTGTCCCTAAACACTCAAACGTATTGTTTAAAATGCCCTATTAGGGCCCGATATGTAACAAGATCCGAATGAAAAAATGTAATAAAACCGAAAATGTAATGACTAAATAATGTAACAAAAGTGCTGAGTCTCAAATATAATTTTTAAAAATGTAATAAAACCCAAACTGTTACAACTGGTCAATAATACAACAAGCCATTGAGCCCAAAACATTAAAAAATAATAATGTTTGCCTTTTATTTACTGTATACAAACACAAACACACATATTTACACGTATACATTGAACCAAAAATAAATAGGGTTAACAGTTCAGAACCCTGAAAAAATTGTTTTTAAGACGTGTTTATTATAAAGTCGGCATACAGTGAAATATAGAATAAAAAAAGGAATTTCTTTGTGTGTGTGTGTGTGTGTGTGTGTGTGGCTTTTTAACAATATAAAAGTTTGAAAACCTTCCATTTAAATGTGAATACGATCGACATGCTCATATAATGTTATAACTTTGATAAATTATTTAGTGTAGATATAGTAACTGGCTGCAGGTTGGAAGATGCTCACCCCTTTCTGACCCAAATCCTTCTAATTTAGCATCAGTTTTCTGTTTTTTTTAGCAAATCTGCTTTGAGGACAAAACATTTCCTTCCTGTCCGATATACATATATATAAGTGCCCCAATACATACAATATATGTTACTTTTGATTTAAAAATATGTGTAAAACTGCCTGTTTATTCACTATCCTTTACATTCCAAGTTGTATAAATAAAATAAAAAACACAACTTTCACATGCACTAGCATTAAAGTTTGGTGCAAACTGTTGATTCCTAGCAGGACTCCCACGGTAGTCATGGAAACTGTTTACCAAGCCTTTTATTCTTTGAATCCAATCTGCATTTCTTTAGTTTATGGTTTGAGTTTTCAAATCAGAATATATATTTTCTTTAGAAAGTTTATCTATGATAGCGTAAGGATGTTTTAATCTATATCTTTCCTCAGTGTGTGGGAGCAACTTTCCTTTGTATTCACCAACAAGTCCTTTCATTACCATTGGTATTCAGTGCATGATTGCTCTCAGTCCTACTCAAGCTGAGCAGTACAGTAGATGCTGTGATAGAAACAGGCTCTGATGCTTTCCTGCTGCTTCTTAAGATCTGTGTTAACCCGAGTAAAGATAAATGGAGATGCCTGTAAGTGTAAATATTCCTTGAAGATGTTTGAAACTCAGTTACTTCAGTTTTCTATTCATCTACTCATCATCACCAGGAGAAGCCAGAACCTTTATCTGCTCCATAAAACTATAACAAAATCATTAGTTTATATTGAATCACCACCCAAAAAAAAAGCGCTGTTAAAATATTGTCATATAATCTGTTTTTATCACATTATAACTTTGTTGGGCATGTGCGTTTTTTCACCCTCCAAATTAATATTTTAAAAACGTGTTTTTTTAAAAAAAAATAATAATAATAAAAAAAAAAACAATAAATGATAAAAAGACACATAGGCAAGCTACAATAACCTTGTGTAAAGGATTTTCAATATCCGCGAGCGGTGAAATAACCCAAAGTAGGGGTCCAAAATAAAAATGAAAGAGTCATCTTTATATTATAAATTACAACAGAGATCAAGTTTTTTTTTTTTTTTTTTTCATTCCCACATGCAGTTATGGGCCAATGAAAATATTTTAAAAATAAGTATTTTTTCAGATTTCCAGAGCGTGTCACCCAAGAACCAATGCATATATGTGACTAATCATTAGTGATATGAACAGTCTATGTACATAGCTCAAAGCTGTTCAAATTACAGGGAGCTGAGGCATATGCTAAGTTGTTTACTGAAGGACCAAACATGTTCCAGTAAAAAAAAATTAAAAATTCACACAAAAAAAACTAGGAAAAGTGAAATAATAATAATATATATATAAGAATCAATAACAATGAGCACCACTTTGAGTTATGAGTGGAACGATAATGGATCCCTGGAACTGTGACTGCCCAGTTTCGTGTTTTTTCCACCGTCCTCTGAACGCATCATACTACGTCACTGACGGCTTTGACGAATAGCATTAGAGCCGGGGCTCCTCCCTCCTTCCCTTCCTCCCTCCTCCTCCTCCCGCTGAGCGAAGTCGAGCCGCCGGAACGCAGACACTCACAGGCGAGTTCGCTCCTCTTCTCCAGCCGCTGCTGCTAGGCCCACTGCGGGAAGATGGCGACGGATAAACCCAAGCACGAAGGCAGGGTCAAAATCGGACATTACATTCTCGGAGACACCCTCGGAGTGGGCACGTTTGGAAAGGTTAAAGGTACGTCTCTGTTTTTTCGTTGCGCTGCATCCCGCTATGGGCATATTTTAGCTCGGCTGCTAATTTAGCCACTGAAGCTAACTTGACGCGACAGCAGGAACACACTTGTTGTTACCTCAGCTTCTGTTGGGGATAACACTGCATGTAGCAACAAGAGGATATATTAGCTCGACAGTACAGTTTCATAGCTTGTATTGTCATGCATTCGTTAGGAGCGGAGGTTGAGCTGGAAGCTAGCAAGTGAGCCACAAGTCGTTTGTCAAGACATGGTCAAGACAGACGCCGGTGTTGCGCTTCAAAGTGATCCTCTGCCAATTAATGACCAGAGTGTGGGAGTGGACTGCACACATTTTTAATAAAGTAAATACCGACCTACAAAAAATTAGTGCCAAAACAAGACGGTTATTTTATTGTGGCTTCTTAGCAAAAAAAAAAAAAAGAATTCTAACATTCAGTTTACGGTATTAGTTAATTGTGTCTGTGAACGTTTAATAATATTTTTTTTTATAATATGATGCGTGTAAGAATGATTAGTGATGTCCCGATACAACTATATCCCACTTCCGATACGATACCGATATAGCAGCCTTGAATATTGGGCGATACAGAAAACAAACCGATACAATATCAGCACGAATCATACATACTTTTATTACTCATTTTGTAGTGTGGAATGTTACAAAAAGTCTTGATCAAGTGATGTTACTCAAACAGAGAACAATAGTCAACAATTCAAGTTCACTTCAGTTATTTTTTACTGTCAGTATATGGTGGGAACAACTGAGGGCAGGGACAAAAATACCAAAAACTTATTGGGTCGCTTATATCGGACATTTTAGATGCAGTCCGATAAAATCCGATATTTGTTTTCGGGCTGATATCGGACCAATATCTGATGTCAATATCGTATCGGGACACCCCTATAAGAAATCATTAATATTTCTTATAAACATTTATATAATTTAAGCTATGTATTGACAATCGATCTTCATGAATATTCCCATCTCTAAAGGAAAAAGTTTATTTACATATTAGTTAGTCTTGTATGGTATTTAATGTAATGTTTTTTTATTAGATGTTTATTGTTGTGTGAAGCTTTTTTGAAAGGTGCTTGTATTTAAATAAAATATATTATTGTTATTATTATTATTACTTCCCATCTGTATTTTTCTTTAACGGAAGCTGACAGCTTAAAAAAAGTTACATATCCCCATACTAAACGATACAATATACATCACGATATATATTTTGATATCAATAATTACAAATTTCACCTTTACAAGTACAAAATGATATGAAATACAATTTATTTAAGTTTTTTTTTTTTTTTACTTTCAAGAACAAGTAAATGGTATCTAACTCTAAATTAATTACAAATATGAAAAACAAGTGTTTTTTTATATAAAACTGTCAAATTACATTTTTCTACTATGCAAATGTTTTTTTGTTTAAAAAAGTTGATTTGGACATTTCTTTTTGGGATCAATGCGATAATTGTACAGTGAAAAAGCCCCTATATCGCCAAATCTTTTTTTTTTTTACATATAGTTGTTAGTTGTTGTATGACTTATATCGTATTTTATTGAATGTGTTTTTAATAGATACTTATTGTTGTGCCAAGCTTCCTTGGATGACTAGAAATGTGCTCATTTATATTCAATGTATTATCATTATAAATAATATTACCAATCACTGCTAATAATTTATTTTAATTTTTATTAACGATCATTACGTTTCAGATTGTTCCATTTTCAAAGAAATGAAAGATTTGTCTGGTTAAAACATAATTCATAATGAAAATGCATCAACTCGTTTCCAATAGACTTTAAATGATGAGGGAGTTTTTGTTCCCATTAAAGTACGTTCCTATTGTCCTGTGCTTTTTTCCACCGGTAAACACTTTTTTTCCATTACATCGGGGAAGTAAACCATGTAGGAGAGCTAGGTGCATATTAATGAGAAGCTTTCACAACTGCTTCAAACAAAGTGCAAAGACGTTCCCAGTTTGGCTGAGTCACATTTTGGGTTTAGCTGCTATCTGAGGTGGTGGTGGGGGGTGTTGTGTTTGCTATGCTGTGGAATTTTCACTGCTTTTAGCTGTGCTTTGTGACACAGTGGTGGAGTAAACCAAATGGACTCTAGTGTGGGGCCTGTAACTGTGCAGATAACACAGTTGTCCTGATTTGATAACTTAAAAACTCCAATAATTAAATGCTTGATTATTAATTAAGCTTTAATCGCCATCTTTTAGAAACACTCAGGGTCTGCATTAGTGTATTTAAAAGACACATAACCCAAGCTGGCCTAGGCTTAAACAAACTAACCAATAGTTATGTTTACATTTGGTATTTATGTGAGTCATTGTTTACCATTGTGTCTCTGCTTTCATTTAAAGGAAACTGACATAAGTTATTATAGCTGTGATATCATGATTTTTATATTCACTTAAAACGACAAGATCTGTCTGCGTCCACCTACTCCCAAATACATGTACGTGTAATTTTTGCCATTTGTCTGAATTATTGATATTATTTGCTTTACTCTCGTGAAATCTTATCCTGAAGAAAGATGGATGCTCAGAACCTCCTTATAATACTTGACATTCCTTTGTTGTAGAGCTGCGGATTTGTAGATAAAAACAATTTTTATTTTGCAAATTCAAGTTAATTTATTTATTTTTTTCCCTACCACAGTTTTTTCAGACTTTTGAGCTTCCCGTCCTTGTGTGTTCCCGTAGCGCGATGTGGACCAGCCCCCTCTTTGTTTAATTTAAGCTACTGTGAAGTTGCTGTTAAACTTTTGCTTAAATCTGGGTTAAAGCTTGAAATTGTTGAATGACAGAGCCTCATTTACTTTTTATTTTGGGATTGTTCTATGCATTTTAACAATTGAGGACAATCACAGCAATAAAGTTGCACTTTTGACAATATATCTGATGTCTGCACTCATTTTTAAGTGCATTAAAAAAAGGAATATCGAAACTCAGATTTTTCAGCCCTAATTTATTGTTTCACGTCTAATGTACCACTAACAATAAGTATAACGCGAAGAAATGTTGTCTCGTCTGTCCACACGTACTGCACCATGTTTTCTCGGAGAGAAGTGGTCATGTGATCAGGCACGTCATGTGACGTGTAATTGCGGAAAAAAAACTTTTCCATTGTGCTTTTGCCATACATTTAAATATCGAAACGTCTGAAATTCCTCTTTATGAAAGCGTAAAACCTTTTAGCGATATTTGAGTGTTTGTTCCAAATTAAAGTGTTTTTATTATCAGTTTTTATTGAGTTATTTAGATTTTTCCCATTTCCAAGAGGAGTAATAACAAGGGATAGACCGATATGGATTTCTTTAGGGCCGATACGGATTTTTTTTTTTTTCCATCAACCTTAGCCGATGACAGATAATATTTAATTAAGGAAAATGTTATGTCATAATCTGAGAAAAATTTAATCATTTGTAAGAATTTAGAGGGTGTTTTTTTTAACAGTTTAACATTACAAATGACTGCAATCACGCAATATAAGCACCAGGAAAACTGTGAGGCCCTGCAAATGTTGACTTTCATTCACACAATGATTCATGTTTTCGCTGTCAATTTTACTTTCTCCTGCTGGCCGAATTGGATGCTCCATAGGCCCGGATTATTTTTTTTTGCTCATTTCACTGCTTTTCCATGTTTGTATTGGTTATTAACTCCTGTGATGTCATCTTGTTTATCCTCCAGTCGGCCAACACGAGCTCACCAAGCACCAAGTGGCCGTAAAGATCCTGAACAGACAGAAGATCCGCAGTTTGGACGTGGTGGGAAAAATCCGCCGGGAGATCCAAAACCTCAAGCTTTTCAGGCACCCTCACATAATTAAACTGTAAGTCATAGATTACACACGGCTTCATAATCCCTCTGTCGCCACAATAACTCTGCCTACGCAGCTATTTTTAAGTGTTTATTGGAAAACAGTCATGTAGGATAGTGTGTGTGTTGTTATGACCTTGTTGGTGATTGTTACACATCTGTTTTCAGGCTTTTTTGTGATGGTTTGTTGATTTTTTAGCTTTAAATATGTCCCAAAATGCAATATTAGTTAACCTTTTACCTTGTTGAGCCAGTGAAAATCACTAATTTTTGTTTAAATTGTCAGGCATTTTTAAATAAATCAGTTTTTTTGGTGATTTAAAATGTTATTACCTCTGCACTGACATCAGAAATGTTATAGTAGAATGATATTTAAAATAATCATTGTTTAGCATTACAGTAACAGTTGTGACACTAATCATTCAGTTCTACTTAGTGGGCTAAGGTTGTCTTAAAGGTGAATTGTAATTGCAGATGTTATCAAAAGATTATATATAATACCAGAGGTTTAGTCAGGTTCGTCTCTTTAAAAGTCCTTGTAGAGCAGAGGTGTGAAATTTTAGTTTGAGCAGTTTCTCTTATGTGGGCTGCAGATTTAGGGCAGGAAAATTAGTAGTTTAATCATTATTGTCCTCTAGTTTGCACTTCTACTAATAAATAAATGATAAAATATGTAAAATCAAAGCAGAAGGTGACACATTTCAGTCCCTGCATGATCTTCACTTTCAATTTATTTGATTTTGTGACGAAAAATGTGAAAGATTTAGTTCTTTTAACAATTTGAGATTAAAAAAATGACTGCCATCATGTGATATAAGCATGGGGGAGTTTCATTGATTTATTTGTGTATTAATTTGGATATAATTAGCTGATATATTTACAACTGAATGAGTTGGTAATTTACACAAGGATTCATTTTCTCTGACTTTTTATGGATTTCTTCTGCGGGCCGAATTTGATGCAGTAACAGCTTCATACACATCAGGAGTTGCTTCAGCACACATCCTTGTGTTTTCTGTAATTAAAAATGAAACTATTTTAAAGTCAATATGTAGAAAAACAGTACAAGAATGTAAATGAGAGGAAAACTATAGGGGGCTTTAAATGTGTGTGTTTAAAAATAAATAAATGTACACATACCCTCATTTCTGGACTATAAGCTGCTGCTTTTTTCTCACGTTTTGAACATTGCGGCTTAAACAATGACGCGGCTAAATTGTGGATATTTCCCTGTTTTATAAGCTTCATGCCTCCAACAAAATTGAGCTCTGTCACATTAGACCAGGTGGAACAATGAAATTGCTAACATTAAATCATTCTTGCTCGCACATAATCATTCTGATCACTCATTTTGTCATGATGCACACTGCAACGACGTAGAGAAATGTCAGAGAGAGAGCGCGAGCGCCCGCTGCAGCAGCAGCGATGTGGATGAATTAATAGTCAGCCAGTTTGTAATAGAAAGATAAACAACATAAAGTTGTTAAATCACCGCGTTAGGTTTGTTCAGACTGAGGCTGATGGAGACGCTTCCGTAAGGAGGACGGACAGACGGAGTGGAGATCAGAACAGGCTGTTCTGATCTCCACTCCGTCTACAGTAAAAGTCAGCCAGTTTGTAATAGTAGCATAACAGCATGAAGTTGCCAAATCACCACGTTGGATTTATTCAGAAGCGATCGCGTCCCTATTCTGACTCAGAGTCCGACTTGCTACGATCGCTCCGCAGTAGTTCACTGTAAGAAGAGCAGACGAAGCGGTGTATCAGTCTGTTTATAGTAAAAAGTGACCATAAAAAGCTGTGAATGGACTGATATGTAGACGTGAGGCAGTGAGGAGGAGACTTCATGTAGTAAAGGGAACTTACCTCTGTTGAAACACGGACATTTCCATGAAACCTAACTTGAAGTACAGCAGCCCGCCTACCTGCCCGTTCTGATTGGCCGAGTTGTCTGATGGGCACCCTCATCAGCTCATAGGGTGCGGCCCATGTTAGGCTGCGGCATTTGTGGATTTTTCTTTAAAAAATTGCTAAATTATTGTAATGTGGCCAATAAAACATTTCATGTTATTAACATTTACTCTTTAATGAAGTGTTATTACTCGGCAATGAACTTTTTGCTTAGATGTGTACTTAACTTAGTTATACAGTAGTAAGAGTAAAGTAGAGTAAAAAAAGTCTATTGTCACACACTAAATATCCAAAAATACCATGTAGCGATAGATTGGGGGGGTCTCTTCCTGTGTGTGTGTGTGTGTGTGTGTGTGTGTGTGTGTGTGTGTGTGTGTGTGCGTGTGTGCGTGTGTGCGTGCGTGCGTGCGCGCGCGTCCACAGGGCCAACAACTGATAAAGGGTCATTAAACTGACCAGGGGCGTGGCAAACGTCCTCAAATTCCAGCTCCATGCATGCACAGGAATGTAAACGCTGTGTGTGTATCTGTCTCTGTGCGTGTGTTTCCTTTTTTGACGAACCAGGGGCATGACTTTCAGGGGCAAAGTACACGACGGTTTCCACTGAATCTGAATAACAACGACTTTAGGAACGTTTTTTGATATTTTGTTATTGAGCAGTATGACTTTTGAAGCACTGTTCTTCCATCCACATTTTGTGAATAAATGAGTGAATGTGTGTTTCTTTCGCTTTTCTTTGTCAGTGTTGTACAGGTTTTGTGTCAACAACAACATCTACAGGAACTTACAGACGTGTTGCATGTTAAAGTCTAGCCCTCCAGTGTTGTTGTCATGCATATTTTCCATAAGTAAATGATTGTTGCGTTAATTATTTATTGTTAGATGAGCACGTGAGGCCGAGCACTGCAGTCGCATAGAAAGTCCATTTCACTCTGTGTTTGCTGTTAGACTCTGCCATCGTTAAAATGCTGCTGCTGATGGGATTCATTCACTGTGATGGAAACAGCTTGGGTGCATTGTTGAACGGATTGTCCACATATAATTAAAGTAAACACATTTTTTGACTGCGTAGGTTTGTGTTGAAAGATTTCAGTAGCTTATGGTGCAATAAAGGGATTCTCCACTGTTTTTGAAAATGTGGTCTAAAACCTTTGAAATGTACTTATTAAAAGATCTTTGCCTAACAAAACACATCATTTTGCACCGTATTCATTTTATTGACTTTTAAAATTAGACTACTTTACAGTTTTAGAGCCTGTGTTCCTCCATCTTGAAATCACGCGATTGATGATGTCACACGGCCCCGCTGCCTGTAAACATCCTATTGTTTTCTATTGGAGTGAAACATTCAGCCTGATTTTTAGATCATTTAGTAGCTTTTTTGGTTAAAATGACAAGTTGTGCTATTTTTGGTTGCTTTAAACAAGCAGGAAAAGTTAATGATGTCAATGTAACCTGTCTGTTATTTACTCACTAACTTCAGCCAGTAGAGCGTATGTCACGCACTGTTTAACGGAGAGAAAGGTCCCTAAGGAGAGCTCTTTTTCTCTGCTTCATTGTTTACAGCCAAACTGCAAAATTGGAACTGTCGCCCCCTGCAGTCATAGATTTTTTTCGGGTCACAACAGTTTTGTTTTCTTTCGGTAAATAAGAGGTTTACATCGACATCTTTAACTTTAACATTTTTCTTTTAGAGCAACCAAAATCAGCACAACTTGTCATTTTGACTAAAAAAAGCTACTAAATGATCTAAAAATCAGGCTGAATGTTTCACTCCATAAGAAAACAATGGGATGTTTACAGACAGTGGTGCCATGTGACATCATCAATCACGTGATTTCAAGATGGAGGAACACAGGCTCTAAAACTGTAAAGTCATCCCATTATTAAAAGGCAATAAAACCAATATAGTGCAAAAATAATGCCTTTTATTAGGCATAGACCTTCTAATAAGTACATTTCAAAGATTTTAGGCCACATTTGTAAAAGCATGGAGGATCTTTTTATAATTGTTAACGGTGTGTTTGCATTGAATAATTGCTGCTATTTGTTTGGTAAACACACAACTTTCCTCTCGACAGGTATCAGGTTATTAGCACGCCGACGGATATCTTCATGGTGATGGAGTACGTCTCAGGAGGGGAGCTTTTTGACTACATCTGCAAAAATGGAAAGGTAACATGTCACATTTATGGGAATACTATTTTTTTCTACACTCGGACATTACAGCACTCTCATACTTTTGTAGATTTCAGTTGTTTTCAGAGAATGTGTGTCTATGTGACCATAAATTCACGGTGACTGTTAAAAATGCGCTGCTGAGTCATCGTTGACGTGCTAATGAATTCTCCGAGATGTCACCTAAAGTAAAACGTCTCCTCTCTGACAGTTGGATGAGAAGGAGAGTCGCCGGCTGTTCCAGCAGATTATCTCAGCTGTGGACTACTGCCACAGGCACATGGTGGTTCACAGAGACCTGAAGCCTGAGAACGTGCTGCTCGACGCACACATGAACGCCAAGATCGCAGACTTTGGTAAGTGTCAGCATGCTAAAAAGAAAGGATGTTTATTTATTGTCCTGTGGACACGAGGAATCTGTAACCACTTCCCTTTTAAAATGCACTGCAGCTACGTTTAGATGTGGAAATTCTTGTTTTCCTTTTTCACCCGCAAACATAATCCACACCTTGATTCAAACAAAAGGAGCATTGATGAATCAGCAATATGTTTTTTGTATTTACAGATGTAATCAACTGTGTCAGGGACATTTTATAATCAGATAATACATATTTCTCACAATACAATGCATTGTCTGATCCAAGGGCCACAATATCAACATTCATGTCAGCATTTAGAATAATGACCAATTTGAGCATTAATAATGTGATTTTTTTATATATGTTATATTTGTTGTTTTTGTCATCCTTTAGTGTAATTTTGTGTTTATGTTGTCCTTTTGTGTATTTTCCTCTTATTTTGTGTTTTTTGTATAGATTTGTATGTTTTTGGTTGATATTAATTTTTTTTTGTGTGATTTTTGTTTTAAAGTGTATGTTTGTTGACATTCGATTTTTTTTTTTTGTCATATTCTGTGTTTTGTTGTCCTTTTGTGATTTTTTTTTTTTTTTCTGTTTGTGTGATTTTTGTTTCCATATGTCTGTTTTTTGATGTTATTTTTTGTCATCTTGTGTCTTTACTGCCTTTTTGTCTGTTTTTCTGTTATGTTGTGTGTTATGTTTTAATATATATGCTTTTTTTGATATTTTTTTTTGTTGTTGTCTTGTGTGCTTTTGTTGTTCTCTTGTGAGTTTTTCTGCTATTTTGTGTGATTTTTAGATTTGTTTTTGGCGTTTACTTTTGGGGGCTGCTCAAAAGTAGACAGATGGCCGCATATGGCCCCAGAGCCAGCAGTTGCCCATCTCGGCTCTAAAGGAATAGAACAACACTATGTTGATCTTGTTTGTATTCCAATATACAGTACAGCGTTACATTTCTGTTTACCAGTGATTAACTTTGCTACAACCATCATAGTGCATAGTGCATTATTTAGTTGCGTTTTTGACGTTAGTGTTTTCACATTAAACGTTTTCATTAATTTTTTTTCTTCTACGTGTTGAGTAATGCAAGTCAAGGTCATTTTGTCTTTTCTCAAACATGAAGTTACAGTTTATTGCAGTGAACTTCTGCTTTTCAAATGAGTTGCTGCCTCTATTACAATACAATGTGTTACATAATGTGTATTGTTGTAAATTAAGTTTGTGTTGTGAAGCGTTGCTCAGTGTGTGACAAACTTTGCAGGTTTGTCGAACATGATGTCAGACGGAGAGTTTCTGAGAACAAGCTGTGGGTCACCAAACTACGCCGCTCCTGAAGTCATTTCAGGAAGGTAAACGGTTTTTCATCCCTACACATGATGGGATTCATAATCAGCCTGTATATTGTAAGAATGAGTGTTTCTATTGGTTTGCAGGTTGTACGCTGGTCCAGAGGTGGACATCTGGAGCAGCGGGGTCATTCTCTACGCCTTGTTGTGTGGGACTCTCCCGTTTGACGACGATCACGTGCCAACGCTCTTCAAGAAGATCTGTGACGGCATATTTTTCACGCCACAGTATCTCAACCCGTCAGTGATCAGCCTCCTGAAACACATGCTGCAGGTGGACCCGATGAAAAGAGCCACCATCAAAGAGATCCGGTAAGCACGAAGAGCGCGTTCACTTTATGGCATCTACTGACGCTGTGCGATATAACGATATGCTGCACATACTAACCCTCTGTAGTTTATATCTGTAATTTAATGTCTTGAAAAATTGGTATTGTGGTATGCAGAGGTGTAACTCTGCTTTTTTCAGCCCGATTAGGTCTCCCAGAGCGATCGCAATCATTATTTAGTCTGGTTACAAACTGTGACACTACAGCTGATATGACTCTTCCAAGCAGAACAGCTGCAAGCTTGTCTCACAAATGAAAGCGTTAATTTATCTCCTGCTGCTCTCGAAGGACTTTTAAAGAATATAATCTAACATAACTTCTACTATTATATATGGTCTTTGGTGGAGCTTGGGAGTAAAATTCACTACAGGTACGGTTTAAAACAACAGCAGTGGCCATTATTGTTGGTCAGAACACGTGACAACGGTATATGTAGCAAAAGTCACGAATATTACTTAATTGAGAAGATTCTTAAAGAACTACCGTTTATTTTGGGATTTATTTATTTGTTTAGTTAAATGATAAATACTTATTCTAAAAAATAAATGGCATTAGTCACAACTTTGAAAACAAGATTTGGAAAAAGCTGCTGCAAAATCCTGTTTTTTAGGTTGTAACAATCACAGAAATTGGTCGCAAAATCCTAGAAGTACTGAGAAATAGGAAAAGGTCATGTAACCAATTTATTTATAGAAACTGTTTTTATATATAATAAAATATACGATGAAAGGCAATTTTTCATTCATTTCATGTAATTTTAAGGAAGAAATACTATATTGTGTTATACTGTATATGTATATCGTTATCTACCTATATCCTGATATCAAATACAAAAATACAATTAAAATTCACAATATTTGTAGATCTCAGTTTTCTAGTTTGTTTATCACATGATGGCAATTTTTTCTAATCTCAAACTGTTAAAAAAAACCTCTTAAATTTTTCCAAAATCTGGTCTAGTTTCTCAGGTCGTTTGTCAAATTGTTCTTTGAAGACATTTTCAGAAAGCTGGCTTTCAGGAGGCTTTCAGTTTGTTGATTATGTTTCCCACAGAGAAGACGAGTGGTTCAAACTGGACCTGCCCAAGTATTTGTTCCCAGACGACCCGTCCTACAGCAACAACATGATAGACGACGAGGCCCTCAAAGAGGTCTGTGAGAAGTTTGAGTGCACAGAAGAAGAGGTCCTCAGCTGCATCTACAGCCGCAATCACCAGGACCCGTTGGCCGTGGCCTATCACCTCATCATTGACAATCGTCGCATCATGAGCGAAGCCAAGGATTTCTACCTGGCCTCCAGCCCCCCCGACTCCTTCCTGGACGACCACATGACGTCGTCAGGCGGGGCCGTGGCTGGCATCCTGAAGCCCCACCCCGAGCGGGTACCGTTTCTACTGGCCGACACTCCCCCCAGGCCTCGCCACACGCTGGATGAACTGAACCCTCAGAAGTCCAAGCACCAGGGGGTGAGAAGGGCCAAGTGGCACCTGGGTATACGGAGCCAGAGTCGACCCAATGACATCATGTCGGAGGTGTGTCGTGCCATGAAACAGCTCGACTATGAATGGAAGGTGAGGAGAACACGTCCATGAGACCTGGGGCCGCATGGGCCGTCATCATTGGATACAGTAATAATGTAGGAGGGGTTATTATACACTACAGCAGGCCTAAAGGTGACTGGCCCAAAAGTAAATGTACAAATTGACTCCAAAAGCACACAAAACGACCAAAAATAAAGTACAAAATGAGAGATAAGTTTACAGAATGACAATAGAAATGCACAAGACTCCAAAAACCAAGTGGCAAAAATACACAAAGTGACTCCGAGAACATACAAAACGACCAAAAAAATATACAAAACGAGAGAAAAATGAAACAAGAATGACAACAGAAATAAACAAAAAACTCAAACTGCACAAAATGACGACAAAATACACACAGAACCACAAAAAAAGTGCATAATGAGAGAGAGAGAAATATTCAGAATGACAACAAATACGCAAAATTACAACAAAAATTCATAAAATTATTCCAAAAATACAAAATGACAAAAAAAAAAGTAAAAAAATTAGAGAAAATATTTAGAATGACAACAAAAATACAAAAAATTACAACAAAATACATAAAATAACAAAAACAAAAATATTGGACAACAAAAACACAAAATGACATTAAATTAAATTACATTATAGGTCAGAGACGGGCCACTTTTATTAACAACAGGGGCCACGAAAATATGATTGTCTGGTCCAAGGGCCATAGTATCAACATTCATGGGTTTGTGTGTTTTTGTTGTTGCTTTGTATATTTTCCCGTCATTTTTGTTTATTTTTTTTTACTTATTTGTTGCTGTTGTGTTTTTCTTTAATCATTTTGTGGTTTTTTTGGTTTGTGTTTCAATAATGTCATATTTGCTTTTTTTCCAGGTTGTGAATCCTTATTATTTACGAGTGAGAAGGAAGAATCCTATCACTGGGATGCAAACAAAGATGAGTCTCCAGCTCTACCAAGTGGACAGCAGAACCTACCTCCTAGATTTCCGAAGCATAGACGGTGAGTTTCACAAACCATACAAACATGTTGAAATCTTCCTGTTTGTAATAAAACTCAATAATAGTGTGATGTCAATCCTCTCATTCTACTTCCATCCAAAGTGTGGATCACTAACCTGTGCAGCCTGGAACTTAGCGTTAAATCCACTTACTGTTGCATCAGGGTAACACTCATAAATGATTGACTCTAGAGGTTAGGAAGTCCGTGTTGGCGTTTTGCGCTACTTCAAATGAAAAAGGTTGAGATAAGAGTGTTGTTATGGTCCAATGATGCAGCACAGGCATGCTGTATAAAGGTACACAGCCTAACATTTGACTCTTAGTCACAGTCATTCGTCACCAGGGACAGAAAAACATCCCAGAATTTGATTAAAGCTGATTGTTACGTTATGTTGAAAGGTTAGGCAAGGTGGCTGCTGTGTTAAAAAACCCTTTAACACTGTTCGGAATGAGATTTATTGCCCAAGTAGAAAAGGCAAACTCAACAACAGGCTTGGGGTCAATGAATTACAATTATAAAGTAAATATAATTGCAATTGAGTTCAGATAATTGACATGAAAATTAAATTAAGATTATTTATTTTATTCATCTGTTTAGGTCATGTTCTTGGATCTCCTTGGAAAGAAGTTCTTGGGTTTAATTGTGTGAGATTTTGAGAAACCAAAGATGTGTGAAGCTTTCAAAGTTAAATAGATATCTTTTAGTATTTTACAGCAATTTTGGTAGATTTTCAGGGCCTGGTTATATAACGAAGATGCTTCAGCCCAAACTGTCATGCAATAGGAACAATTGTGAGGAAAAATAAATAGATCTGAGCTTTAAAAGTAGTTATTTACATTTTACACTAATGGGAAATTATGTTATGATGATGATTTACTCTCATCTCTTCTTTTGTTTCACGTTAGGCATGAAATTCAGAATATAATTTGTAATTTATTTGAAATTTAGTAATCAAGATAGGAATTGGCTTTCCAAAAAAAAGACCTTGACAATTGAGAAAATCCTGATAATTGTAATTGAACATGGATAATTGAAATATAATAGGCTCCAAGCCTGCTCAATAATTGTTTCCATCATATTTGAAATGTTGGAATGTAAATCATCTGTTTCGAAATGTGATGTTTAGGGATGTAAAGAAATAGTCAACTCACACATTATGAAATACGGTACGATATAAAAATCCCAATAAAGAGTAACAACTGTATAACAAATCTTTGTTCTGCACTCATTTGAAAGGTTTTTACTTTGTTTTATTTCGTGAACTTTCGAACTTTATATCACCATTTTTTTGTTGTGCGAAATTTTGTGCCATGAAATTTCGCTACATTCATAGTAATGTCGTCATAATGTGTGAAATGACTGATTGTGTAATTTCAGATGACATGATGGAGACTAAATCTGGAAGTGCGACTCCTCTGCGCTCTGGCTCTGTGGGAAACTACCGCACAACTATTAAGAACGATGTAGACGGGGCAGACGTTCCTGCCTCGTCCAGCACTGTGGCCCCCATCAAAGCCCCTGAGGGCTCCTTAGGTTCATCGCTCACCTCATCCATCGACTCGACGGGAGGAGCAGAAAACACGCCCGTCCCCCGACCAGGGAGCCACACCATCGAGTTCTTCGAGATGTGCGCCAATCTTATTAAGCTACTTGCACGATAACTCGGCAAAACAATCGCAAGCCTCTTTTATTTTCTCTCCTCTCTGAGTGTCTTTATAGCAATAAGCATGCAACCGACGGGCGGCTCAGGGGGTCCCAGCTGAGGAGGAAGGCAGTACGATGCCTGGATTGTGTTCCTGAAGCTGAGGGGGACGAATCCGATCCTGAGCTGAAAGGAAACGATAGAAGGTTACAAGGAAAGATGAACGACAAGCTACTAAATCAGCTAAGATAGAGGAGGGGGGGGGGGTTACATTACTAAAAGTCCTGTTAAATTTAATCGCTAATGTCCATAAACAACCTACACTGAGATATCTGCTCCTGTTGGAGAGAAAAGAAAGCTCCTGGTATTCACCTGCGACGACGATAAAAACCACGTTTAGAGCTCCAGGATTTCAGACGCAGGACGCACTTTTTGCACAAGTTTTTATTTTCGTGATGCTCTCTTTTCTTTTTTTTTTTTTTTTTTTTTTTTTTTTTTTTGTCAGTGGGGATCAGAGAAGAGGTGCAGATATATGACGGGGGGCAGGCCTCACACTACACTTTAGAGATGTGCAGTGGTGTCCGCCATGTGTCAGGGACAAACAAACAAAAACGTGTCATCACATTTTATGTTTTTCTTTTTTGTTGCGTTTAAAAAAAAAAAAAAAAAGACTTAAAAACTCGGTGGTAATTTCTGGTTTGTAAAGATTTCTTTATTACATTTGTCTGTCCCCTTTACATTTTTATATATAAAGAAGTGAATATATTTATGTGGAAGGATTGGTGGTGTTTTTTTTTTTTTTTGTTTGTTTTTTTTGGAAATGTAGGTTTGGTTTTCTTAACTTCATTAAGATCTATTGCTGGATGGTTTATATTTTCTTTTTTTTACTGTTCGGTTTTTCACTCAATGTCACAAGTTTTTGTTTTTTTTTTCTCCAACTTTAAACTATTCTGATGTTTGTTTGTTCCAAGCCTGTTATCACTCAATTATACAGCCACTGCAGTCTCAATCTTGAATTTTTATCACAAAAATAAGTTGATTTTGACTATTGTTACTCTTTTTTTCTTTATCAGAAAACCTATATAGGAATTGCATATGAATATTGTTGATTAAAAAAAAAAATGTCTTTTTGCCTAAATTTAATTTCCTAAATGCCAATTCACAAGTGCAGTCCACGGGGCTTCAGTTGGAAAGAAAAAGTGCGAAGTAGCATTTACATGCAGTGCATGGATCGCGTGTCAGCAGGTGAACTCATTCGTTTAAATATTGTTTTTTTTTTATTATTATCATCGTTTCTACAAAGTAATGTATGTTTATTGCCCAAACATTCCATTGATTTTTGGGCGTTGAACGAAAAGGTTTACATGTTTAAAACCAGGATGGCACCAGTCCCATCAGACAACTTAAAAAAAAAAAAAAAAAAGACTGAATAAAATTTATATTTGATTAAAGAAAAAAAAATATTTCCCAAGTCCATAAAGTCTTATGTGAGTCTTTGATTGTAAGTGTGATGTGTTTCAATTAAATCTCACAGTTTCAAATTTTGTCTATTTTTAGTCCCCTTTTAATTGGATTTTTCTTGTCATTGTTTAACTAAATATTGATGTTAAAAAAAAATCAACATGACAAGGTTAAATTCATAAAATGTGCCTGTACAAAATAGTTTCCACAGTGCTTTAAAAAAAAAAAAAATATTCCACAAATATCAATTTCAACAGTGAATGACTTTTGTCATCGTTGGTTTATTTTGACCTTTGTGTCTGTGTTGATCTTTCTTTAGGGAAATTTTGATAATTCAAATTTAGAATTCACTACGGTTATGGATTAATAATTTAAAACTAAACCATTGTGAATAAAGGGGCAGTTGCAACTTTTGATAGTAAAAACATCTGTCCAGGTGTATGTGATGGACTTGAATGTGTTTAAAATATAATATTTCCAGCAGAAAGTATCCAATCTGTACTGTTCAATCCACCATTTCAATCTATTTTGTCTGATGTATGAGAACCGCTCGCTGAATTTGACTGGTGTGAACCTGATTGAACGGAATTTAATCATTTGTATCCCTCAACTGGCTAATAATAAACTGCTGAAATGCGCACAAGTTTCCAATGTGTCTTTGTGTGTGTTTGACCTTTAGCAAGAGAAAGTTATTTAATGTTTTCAATAACAGAAACTACTCCTTTTGTGGAAAATGTGTCAATTGTCAGATCATAGCAGAAGAATTTAGAGAAGATATCAGCCTTTATTAATTTAAATAAAATAATTAATTATGACAGCAAATTTTTATTTTGGTCATAGTCATTTGACTAAAATGCAACTTTGTAATTTTTGTAAAGTTCAATCTATTTCAGCTCGTCTAGTTTTTACAGAAATGGGTTAATTGTAATTTTTTTTTTTTTAGTCAATTCTTTGTGGCTTGATTTTTTTTTTTTTTTTTTTAAAGTATATATTGTCTTGATTTGCCTTTTTTAGGTTTTGACTTTTTTTTTTTAATCCAGTACTGTTATTTTTTTGTTTGTTTGTTTTCCATCTTTTGCTCTTTTCGTAGTAGTTTGAGCCAACTAAATAACATTAAGATTTAGTCGAGTTTAGTTTTTTTCATCTTTTTTTGAGTCGAGGTACATCTTTTCATTAAAAAAAAAATCCTGAAAATATATATAAAAAATGAAAACTTTGTAGCCTATATTAACAATATACAGTCATTCTTATCTTAAGTGTTTTTATAGGAATATAAATAAACCAAAAGGAGAAAAAAAAACGTTTTTTTTCTCTTTTCATTTTCTCTGTCATTCTTCCATAAGTTTTAGCCAAATAAATAACATTAAGATTTTAGTCTAATACATTTGTTACATACATAAGTGAAAAATACTAACATTTCTATGCTGTCGAGATGCAATATGTGTGTATTTTTGTCAGTCGTTACTTTTCCACGTGTTAATTACCTCAGTGATGTAAGAGGATTCTACAGCTTGAAATAGTTGATTAATGATGTGTTTGACTTATTTATTTAATGACTAATCATTGCAGGTGTAGATGATCTAAATATAAGTTTTAAACATACAGTATGTACTGCACAGTTGTCTCTTGTTAATTAACTCAAGTGAGATAGAATGTAATATTTTTTTTACCAGAAATTGTGAGTTCAAGCCTCAACTGATGTAAAATACACATGAAAATGACTCCAAACACACAAAATGACAAAAAATACACTAAACAACAAAAAAGTGACAAACGATATATATACAGTGACAGCAAAAGTACACCACGTGACAAAAAAAACCACAATTTAACTCCAAAAACACACAAAACGAGAAAAAAAATTACAGAATGAGAGAAAAAAAATACAGTATGGCAGCAAAAATACACAAAATGACTCCAAAAACATAGCGACAAAAAAACAAAACAAAAAACAAATTGACTCAAACCCACAAAACGATAGAGAAATTCAGATAAAAATAACAATGATAATAATTAGATTTTAGACATGATTTCTGAGCAATGGTGCTTTCAATGCTTTTAAAAGAAGTGGGAAATCAATCTTGATGCTAGATTCAGAATCAGAATCAGAATCAGAATCAGAATCATCTTTATTGGCCAAGTGTATGTTGTACACACGAGGAATTTGATATTTGTGTTCATTACCGCTTAATTAAATCCATAATTTTTTCTAGTATTATATCTAAACACAAAAGACAACAACAGTTTTAAAAGAAAAAAAAACAAAAAACTGGTTTACAACTGATTTACATTTTTCTGAATGGGTTTTAAACAAACCACCTGATATTGAACGTTTCCTTTCACTGCAGTCAGAAGTGACGAGCTTTATTCTGCTGATTTTGACGCGAGGTCCCTGAACGCATCATAAATGGCTAACATTGGACCGTGACGCTCGGTTTCTTTACCGTTTTACCTGCTAACAGCAACGTGTCTTTGTGCACCTACACTCACGGCCCTTTGAAGACTTAAAGTAGGTATAAAAGTCATATTATACTGTGAGTGTCTCTGACGTGTTTAGTGTTTTTGTCGGGTATGTTGCTAAAGCTAATGCTAGTTAGCATTGACGCTACGTACGGTATCCTCTGTTTACAACTCTTGTTTATCAGAATCAGAATGTCAATATTTGAGTTACCGAGTGATTTGAAATGGAAACCATTATCGCTACTAACTGTTTATTTTTTTTCGTTCACACTCCTTTTATTGCACATTTTTTGGCCCTCGATTAACAAATATTTACACATTTGGTATAGTAATTACGTGCATTAACAAAAAATCAACAGGATAAACAAAACAAAAAAAGTCAATAATAACAGCAGCAATGATTACAATAGTGGGAATAATAGCAACAATAGTGTTAAACAAATAGTCAAGCAGAGTAATAGATATTGGATACCCATGAAATTAAAAATAATTCATATGTAGACACCCAAATACCCATAGATATAACTACGTATACACGTATAAATAAAGTAAACAAAATTAGCAAAATAAATGATACACACAGAGTAAAAATTAAACACAGCATACTGATATTTTAAATAAAAAAATAACTAGACAAAATTTGAATATATAATTAAATTTTTTTAAAAAAATAAATAAAAATAAAAGTTTGAATAGGTCAGATGATAAACGGAGGTTAATCAACAACCGTACGATACACATCAATCAAAACATTAACATTAATGTTAATGTTTTTAATTATGGGAAAGGCTGTTGCTATTTCGTAAAACAGAACTTCAGACGTAGTTTGATTTTTCAAAATAAAGGTCATAAGGTAAGTTTATATCCCGTGTTCGACAGGATGGCGTCTTTCGGCTGGAAGAGGAAGGTGGGTGAGAAGGTTTCCAAATCAGCCGTGCAGCAGTTCGAGGCTGAGGCTGAGAAACCAGAGAAAGATCCTAAAGACGAGAAGGTGGACTGGATTCATGTAATCAAGAGGAGGCGTGAGGTCCTCCTGGAGGACTGTGCAGCAAAGAGCAAGAGGCTGAAGGCAGAGGGAGAAGTGCTGGCTGAGCAAGGCAGGTCAGGTAGACACATGACATCACATCATCACATGACATCACATCATGCACATTCTAGTTCAGAGTTCATTTCGTTACAGAACCTAAAATTATACAATATATTTATAGAAAGGTAAAAATAAGTCAGTGTTTTTTGTAATCTTTTTCGGCTTACTGCGCATGTGGATACATGTGAACGCATGCTCACAGGAAGTGCCGGAACTATCGTCAGGATTGTCTGAGTTCCGGGTCCGGACCAATAGCAACAGCCTATAAATAAACTCAAAGGAAAAAAAAATCTCATGATTTTTGCATATTTTTTTTTTTTTTGCAAATACAGTAAAAAAAAAAAAAAAATTCACCTTACAATATACAGTCATTCTTATCAAAGTGTCTTGAAAACAAATCAAACTAAAAATATATATTTTATCATCTTTCATTTTTTGCTCACTTGATACACGTCCTGGGCTAATGGGAGGGATAAAAGTAAGTTTATTTTTATTATTTTATTTTTTTTACGTTTTATGTCAAAGCTAAAACCTTCTTAGGACAAGTTTAATTTTCTTTTGAATCTTCAGGTATGACATGGTTAAAAAACATTAAGAAATCGTGGTCACAAAATAGTGATCAATAAAATATACGATGTAGTGTTTGTGTTTCTAGTGGTTAACGCAGAGGACGCACAATCTTTTTTTCTCATTTGCAGAGGATCAATACCCTTTTGAAATGAGACATATTGTATTAATATTGTGCTCATTTATTTATTTGTTTTTCATTACATTATTCACGTTGTAAATTGTAAAATACGATAACAAAACATAGCGTTCACAACGTGCGAAGAAAAGGTAACTTCCTGTTTACAACAGCCACGGTGAGTCCACTCTGCACCAAAAAGTCTGGTGCCACGCACGTTACGCGTCTGTACACACACTCGCATGTTAACACTTTTAACTTTTGTACAACTTAAAATGAAAACAACACGGAATCAACGTGGGCAGCTTATTATTATTATTATTATTATTATTATTATTATTTTTATTTTTTATTTTTTTTTTGAATGTGCGTTAATGAAAACACATCTTTCTTTGTTTCAGTGCAAACAGCGATAAATTCATGCTGCAAATGTCTACGATTAATAAAGTCTTGCATTGTAACAAAATCTAAAAATTTCTGATCCTAAGACGAACTACATTAGTTGATGATTTATTCTTTTCATGATATCTTAAAGTAGCTTCACTTTGTTGCTGTAAATCCTCCAGTAGAGGGCAGCATCTCCTACCACGATCAGTCTGGCAACCCATCTGAGAGAATCCTACAAATTCCAAATATTAATTCGTAATTTAGTGTTTTTTTGTTTGTTTACATCTTAAATATATATGATAACTTTAAATGTCTTGTGTCAAAGTTGAATTAGATCCAGTTGTTTTAAGATCTGCTCCTTTTTTGTCTTTCTTCATTCCCATGAACTTCTGCTCTGCTTTAGAGCCTCCATGAGTTTATGATCCTCAGAGATGGTCCTGACAGTCTAAACCTAATATTTATGGGGATTCATATGAAATTGGAGGGATAATATGAATGCATTTCAAACAAAAATATATGTATAAACAGTTTTAAATGGAGCAACTCCATAAATTTACTCCAAGCTTTTTACTTCATGAACTGAGTTTACGTTTGGGTGAATAAGAGTCAAACATGACCTGTTCTTTATGAGGTCTATGATGAGATTTTGAACTGTTGGTGAGATACTGTGAGGAAACCTGCTTAGTTTATATATATAAAGTGTTTAAAGTATATATTAGTGGTGGGACTCCATTAAAAAAAACTTTATTAATGAATCTGAAAATTGGACACGAGAAGCAACATTTTTACAATTGAAATGATTTTTTGTATATGACTGAATCAATGAAAACCATGAATTAGCTTAAACAGTAACATAGTGTTTATTATTTTAATCACTGACTGCTAACATAATGTGCAATATGAATAAAGAATATTATTATTAAAGCTGCAACTAACGATTATTTTCATAATAAATTGTTTGGTCAATAAATTAATCAATGAATCATATTTTTTAAAGAAACACACTATAAAGCACATTTAAACCTTGCTTAAGCAGATTAACATGAAATGAAAGTGTCTCTCACACTCGTGCCAGCACACACACACACACTGCGTGCACACATGCAAACACTCGTGGTGCGCGCGCACACAGCTCTGCAGCTGAAGCAAACAACTCTGCGTCACAGTCAGTGACATCAATTCCACGATGCAACGAATCGATAATGAAACGATTTTAATAGTCGACTTTTATCGGTTTTATCGATTCGTTGTTGCAGCCTTAATTATTATTTAAAAATTCACTTTTAAAAGCGATTAACAGCGTTAGTTTTTTCTTTTAGTGCTTTTTTTTCCTGTAATAAATGAATCACAATTAACGTAAAGTCCCAGCACTAATATATATATATATATATATATATATATATATATGTTTTTTTTACTAAGTTGGGAAAAGGTTATCTTTACAAATCCGTGACCCTTTTTAACAAAAAAAAAATCACTTCTGAAAACCTCAAAGTTGAGTGTGTGTAATGCTGTTGCCCTCGGGTACTGCCTGTAATCACATTTGTAATGCCAAAATAGATTTTGCCAGGAAATGTTGCCTCTCTCTCTGCTGTGTAATGACTCCCCAGAGGTGTTAACGTCTGCTGGAGGATGTCTGCAACTAGTCTTTTCTTCTGTAATGAAGTTGACCTCTGATGTCACACTCTTTCATTGCAGATTTTACTGTTACAGTGTACTTCAATATCCAACCTTTGGATGATGATAATGAAAGGCTGAAACTTCAAATCGTCCCGCGCTTGTTCATTGACACATTTTTCCTCGTTAACGACGACAAGGACACAAAGAATGAATGTAGAGTTATTTTGTGGAGGACCATGCCCTTTATCAACTTTATCACCAACAAACCTTTGATTTATTGACCTACAAAGGTTTTATGACATCAAAGGTATTTCTTCTGCAAATGTCGAAGCTTGAAAATGATGCTCGCAAGATAGTTTTTGATTCTATCACAAAGTACAAGAACTTAAAAAGATGTAATTATTTGAGGGAAAGTAGGAAATATAAAAACTCTCTAGAAAAAAACCCACCCCAAAATAAAGTAGGGAAATGTCTAAAAGTAAAATGTACTATTCAAACACAGAAAAACATAGATGACTTGAGAACATGTTGAAGTTCTCCCAATCTGAGATTTGATCCATTATCTTGACTCAGCATGGCAGCTGCATGAAGGACAAATCAGCAAAATATTCAAAGTATTTTTGATAATAACTTGAGCTCCATTAAACTCTCACACATTCACACACAAAAAAAAGCTGACAGCTTATTAATGAATAGATTGAGATAAGTAAATATGCAATCACCGACACAAATGTGGACCAATGGTTCATTTTTAGGGCTTTGATAAATAACATGTCAGATGTTTTGTGCATTTATATATTTTTCAATCGATTTATTGCTTATCGTAATAGGTGCACATAATTATTTCAGTCTGGTGCTCGGGTTGAAGATATATAGTTTCTCTGTAATCTACTCCCATGAGGAACAGAATGAAGAAATCCAAGGGTAACGTGATGTTTTACTGGAATTTAAACTGAAATTGAATAGAAACCTCTTTAAAACCTCAAACTATGAAACTTCCTAAAAACTAAAATTAGAAATTCCTTAAAAACAAATGAAATAACAGCTTTTCAAGATCTTATAAAAGTTACTATTTTAAAGGATGGAAAGTAATGTGTAAATATAATGATGTACTTCACAATAAACAAACTTTCAAAAGCTGACTTGGCACAGATTGTTTGGTTATTTCCTGTATATTTACTGCTGTACTTTAGGTTTTGTATACATAGTTTTTGATTTATTGCAAAATATGATACTTTTCACTTGTATAATACATTTTAAAAAGTATTATTTGTCAGGATTATTTGGGGGGCAATAGGAGTAGGTGGAGCTTGAAAGTTCACTGTTGTTCAAAGTGAGGAACATGCAAAAAAGTTTGATAACAACTGCCTTTTATGCCTTATATCAGACATTGGCAACCTGCTGCCCGGGGACCACTTGCGGCTCTTGGTCTACTTTTATGCGGCCACCAATGTAAATCTACAAAAAGACAGAAAAATATGCAAAACAAGAGCAAGAATATAAAAAATTACAACATACAAAAATATAGTAAACGACAAGAGAAAAACACAGAATATACTTCAAAAAAACACAAAACTAATACAAAAATGAACAAAAAAACATGCAAAACAACAACAGAAATACAAAAAACACAAAATGGCAGCACAAATACACAATGTCACTCCAAAAAACATATATTTTACAGGAAATATACACAAAAGGACTACAGAATTGCACAAAATGCCTCACAACGAGCAAGACAAATTATTCTAAATGCTGACATGAATGTTGATCATGTGGCCCTCTGATCAGACATACACATTTTTGTGGCTCTGCTGTGATAAAAGTGGCCTACCTCTGCCTTATATGCTATTGCACCACATTGTGGTTGAATTTCTACATCTCCCTACTTCCCTACTTAATTCTATCTAACTTGATTTTTGAAGCATTTTTGAAAATAACAGAAATACCCAAAAGACTGCACACAGGGATAAGAACAAGAAATTGATCAAATAATTTTTAGATCATGTTAAACTTAGATATGATAAAATAATTTGAAACCAAACTATCAAGAATATTGCAAAAGTTAAAACAGGAAGTGAGTCTCTCTTTAATTTTTAGGGCAACATCTCTGCTTCCTCTTTGACTTGGACAATAACTGACATCCACTGATCTACTGTCCCAGAGAATGTGATGGGCCTACAGCTGGATCAACTTTAGATGTGGCCTAGAGGAATTATTTACAAGCTAATAAATGGACCGTACAGAGGAACTTCCTAATTCAATTCAGCTTTGTAACTGAGACGCAGAGTTGTTCTTTTTTTAGTTTGTCATCCTTTCAGGATCTTCATCTCCCGTAACAGGATTTATTTCCTTCCAGTTGTTTGTTTTGTTTGTCTTAAATTCTGTCAATATTGACTTGAGGAGTTTGTCCCCACGTAGAACACGGACATTGTCATTCATGTGATTCGATTGTGAAGCGCTCGCCAGACCAAAAAAGCAAAGGAACAGTGACGCTCACATAAACAAATCTATGCAAAAATGGTCAATAACAAACTGCTTTGTTTGAGGCTGCTTTAAAGCTGCAGTTGACTTTGATCCAAATGTAGGAAAATCTAAAGCGGTGACCACTGACCTAGTTGTTGATCGCACGTCGCGCACGGATGTGGTTTACCTTTTTTTTTTTAAAAACACGTATTATTCTACTTGCTGCTAGAAAATATTTTGCTGTAAATCATTAGTTGCTGGAAGATATGATGCAAACAAGATTTTTGGACGACTTTGCAATATTTGCTAATAGCACAAACTTTTGATGGATTTGAGACAATATTACATACCAATTTAACACAATCAGTTTAATTTAGCCTAAAGCTAGAAAAAAATACCAACCAATTTTGATGTTTTGACAATTTTATTGCTGAAATGTTTCAGCCATTGGAATGAAAATCATTTGTTTGAACAAAAAGGGTGTATTCTTACGACGACAATGTTGAGCTATGTTTTAAGTTTCCATCGATTTGATTGGATCGTTGGTTAACCCAGTGGTTCTCAATATTTTCAGCATGCAACCCCCAAAATAAAGGTTCCACTGAACACAGACATGAACATTGAAGAACAGTCATGTAGAGACAGGGCCATCTATTAGGGGGAATAAAGGGGAGAGATTTATAAAGTCAGCAAAATGATGTGATAACCACAGGGGGTAGTTTAAACTGGCAAAAAATGGGCATGACAAATTGTGAATGTGGTTAAAGTGGCAATAAATAAGCATGAAATATGGTAAAAAGAGGTTTAAAAGTGACAAAAATGGGTCAACATATTTGACATTAAATGGGAAAAGTGGTGAAAATGTCTTGAAAGTGAAAAAATGTGCAGAATGAAAAGCATTGGAATGTGATGAAGTGGCAAAAATGGGAGTAATGTTGCAAAAATGCATTAAAAGCAGCAAAAATATGGCAAGAAAAAGTATGAAAATAGGGTAAAATATGGAAAATTTGGTGTAGTTGCAGAAAAAGGGCAAAAAAAAAAGCAAAAATGGGCTCAAATTTTTCAAAAAAGATATTCTGAGTTTCTTGAAGGCATCTGGCGACCCCCTCCCAGTGTCTCGCGACCCCAAATGTGATCCTGACCCCAAAGTTGAGAACCCCTGGGTTCACCAATCGATATGTTGTTGTTACGCCCTTATTGAGAAGCTAGTGACACAAATCACATCTCTGTAAAGCTCTGCAGTATCTGTTTACCTCTGTAATAAAATACTCACACAGTGTTCTTCAGTATCATTTATCTAATGTTTGATTTGGTTGGGCCTTGGGAAACGTGAATCTTAAGTCAATAAAAAATACTGTTTTATTGATAAATATTTCGATCACAGTCATTCCAGCACACAGTGTTACTATAACAGCCTGTAAAAAAGCAGGTAAGAAGAATAAATGTATTTTTTGTTTGTGTGTTTTTAGGCACTGGGAGGCCGTTAAGAAGTGGGACGAAGCCATTCAACTGACTCCTGATGACCCAGTGCTGTATGAGATAAAGTCTCAGGTACATGTGTTTAAAAAAAATAGACCTGAAATTATTGGTAGCGGGACGATACACCTGAGGGCGGATTCACTAAAGGTTTAATTCAATTCAATTCAGGTCAACTTTATTTGTGTAGCGCAAATTACAACAAAGTCATCTCAATGCGCTTATCAAAATATAAAATTCATAATAAAGAAAGAAAAAACCCAACAAGATCCACATGAACAAGCATTTAGCGACAGTGGGAGGAAACAACTCTCTTTTAACAGGAAGAAATCTCCGTTAGAACCAGGTTCAGAGAGAGAAGGGCGAGCAGAAGGCACTGACTGCAGAAAAACATGATTAAGTATTATCAAGTCAGCCTGCCTTGGCCTTGGGCCTCACTCCCAGTGGCCTAGTCAATACTTATTATAAAGGTGACCAATCTCTTCTCCTTTATTGGTAAGCTAACAGCGACTCCATGGTCTGTAAATGCGACCGTTCACAGATGAGCCCATGTCCGCTCTAGCAGTTAGGTTAGGTTATGTTATGTTATGATTCAGTCCTGTTTATGCGGACTGTAAATCATAACCAGCTACATCAGAATTTGATGTTCAGAGGTGTTAAAACGCGTGCAAATGTCACTCCACTCGCTGATAAGCCGTACAAACCCCAGGGAATCAGGAATGCGCGGCTGCCATTTAGCACGTTTCCCTCTATAATGAATATGTATATTAGGCGGAGCTCACAAGGGGAGCAAAAAAATGGGAGGGGGAAATGTAAATAAATTAATGCTGGTTGCTGTAGAGCTGCACTACATAAGCTCGCTACCTGTCTCGGTCGCCGTGTCGTAGTCTACCCAAAGGCACACACACATCTCTCCTCTGCGCCTCACTCTCACACACATCAGCCACGCGCACACCCACTCCGTCACTCATATCCACACACATTTCCCTCCATGTTCAACATAACACTTACAAATCGCTAATTTAAATAGGGCAGTCTCCACCACTTCTGCACGCGCACTAATCATTGCTGCAATCTTAGTGAATTCCTTACAGCAGGTACTGCGTCAAAGGATTTAGGGAAGCAACTGGTTTACCACCCTTTATTTAAGATATTTGTCAATCAATACTTTCGCAAGGCAATGTATCATAAATGGTCTGAGTTTAAAACCAAATCAGCTCCACAAAATGCCAAAACTAAATATTTGTCGGTCTTTATTTCTCCTCATCCTCCTCTGCACCTGCTCATGCATTTTCCATTCTTTTTTTTCCCCATTCTCCGTCTTTTTTTTTTGGTCGACTACGTGTGCCATAGTCTTGGTTGACCAACCATTTCCTTTGTTGACTACATCCCTAAAGATAAGTCATTGTAGGATGGGAAAATCAGTTTGTTATTTTAAAATTTAATTCCAGTCTGAATCATAAGTCAGTCATCTTTATTTGCCTTTCAAAAATTCCCAAAACACCTTTGCACATGTTGTCTAAAGTGTTTGTGTATTAGTCAGCTTTTTTTTCTTCTTTTTTTAACACAACATCAGTGGCCATGATGTGTGTTTGTTTATTTATTACTCATCATGACCTCAGGGGCTTCCCAGCATTCAGTCTGATTCTGATATGAAAGAAAATACGTTTGTTTTTATTGTTTTAGACCAAATCTACAACGTAAATGTTGTCAACCAAACCAACTGTGGATATTAGACCTTTGTTTGTGTCCACTGTGCATGCATTATTTGTTTTATTCTTCTAATCTAATCTCTCAATAACGTGCCATTCTTTTTTTTTATGGTATTAGTCATGTTTTATTATCTTTATTACTTAACTAATATAAGAGTATGAAGGTCAATGTTTATCAGAGCCATCAAATATGAGTTGCCATAGATGAGAGGTGTAACATTTTCAAAGTTTTAGATTGTTTTTGATACTTTAATGTATCTACTATGCCACAACAGGGGCCACAGTTATGTGATTATCTACAACGAGGGCGACATTATTATTTGTGACAGATTTTAGAATAATGGCCAATCTAGGCATTAATACAGAAAACAAAAATCATTTTCTATATTAAAAATTTTGAATATTTTTTAATGTCGTTTAAGTTGTGTTGTTTAACTCATTTTGTGTGTTTTTTGTTTAGTCATTTTATATATTTTTGGTTTTATTTTTCTATATTTGGGTTGTCATTTTGTGCTTTTTTGAAGTCATTTTGTATATTTTACCCTCATTTTGTGTATTTTGTTGTAATTTTGGATGTTTTACTCTTGTTTTGTGTATTTTCGTAGTACTTCTTGTTGTGTATTTTTGTCGTAATTTTGTAAATTTTACTCTCGTTTTGTGTATTTTTGTAGTCATCTTGTATATTTTACCTTAATTTTGTGTCCTTTTGTGGTAATTTTGTGAATTTTCTTCTCGTTTTGTGTGTTTTTTTTTCCCTCATTTTGTGTATTTTACACACATTTTTTCTGTTTGTTGTAATTTTGTATAATTTACCCTAATTTTGTGTGTTGTTGCGGTCATTTGGTAAATGTTCCTCTCATTTTGTGTGTTTCTGGAGTCAATTTGTGTATTTGTTTTGGGGATTCACAAACATAGGCCAAGGGCTGCCCCCATGTCGCCCCCATCTGCCTGTTGCCCATGACTGCATTATACAATTAGAAAGAAATCTAATTCTTAAATAACAGCTGGTAATGGGTTTCTATTAGAGACTATGTTTGAAGTATTGGTGAACAATACACAGAAGTCCTGTGACTATGGCAATTGTTAAACAGTGTAAGGAACAACATGTTCTAGTCGTGAATGAGTCACCGCAGCAGGGAAACAAGTTTCTGTTAACCATTTACATCGGCACAAATTCAATCAAATACACATAAAATATTACCACCAGTTACGACACGGAAGAATTTAAAAAACGACTCCAAAGCAAAAAGAATTAGATACTGATGTTTGAACAACTTTGCAAACCCTCCGAAGAGGAGAAAAAACAGCAAAGACAGACAATCAAAGCTTCCCAGCGTCTCTTCCACATGTTTCATGTTAAATTTATGCAGATTTAATGCTTGTTCCACACATTAGAAACTGTCCGTTCACTGTTGTCGTTGTTGTTGTTGTTTTTACAGGTGCTGACCATTCTGCAGGAGGTGTTTCCTGCAGTGAAGGCAGCAGAGATGGCTGTCAAGCTCCGCCCCCTCTGGTGGGAGGCCTGGCAGACCCTGGGCAGGGCACAGATTAACCTGGGAGAAGTGGACCTGGTGAGTGTGGTTTTCACCCATAACTCCTCTGATTTTACCTTTCATTATTTCCCTAAATTCCTTTAAAGGCTGTGTATTTCAACCTTAGGGCCGGGACCCCATGTGGGGTCGCCTGGAGTTTAAATGGGGTCGCCTGAAATCTGTAGTAATTAAATAAAGAATTAAAAAAAATAGAGATTTTTAAATTATTATTCATTTTCAAATTAAAATGCACAATCTTAAACAACCGTATTCTATACTTTCACTTTGACCAAATATAAATCTAGTTCAAATGAAAAAAGATGATCAAAAACTAATTCTAGGAAGGAAAACGTCTTTGGGGCCGCCAGAAATGATTGATATCAAACCTGGGGTCACGCTCCAAAAAACATTGGGAACCACTATTATAAACGTATTCGCGTTAAGCACTGTTTTATTTTGTTTCCGTTTCACCATTTTTCATCAAGTTTAAACCTCCCAAAATCGTACCAAATATGCTGAATAAGGTTAATAAAGTCAAATACTTGTATGCATTGTCATGCGTCCGATGATTTACAAAATTGGGATGGTTATGTTGAAATCATGCCACATTGCTAGACCCTCAGCCCCCCCATGGGTAAAATACCATGGGAATGTGTGCGAATCACTCTCGCGGTTTGCACAAAACGCCGTGCACTCGTGTAATTAGAAGAGCGTCCGCTAGGACGTGTCACCAGGTGAAATGATCACCAGTTCAGCTAATACACCATCATCTTTTCAGATTTCAACGCAGTCATAATAATCTCAACCCTTTGTTCATTACAACACATTAAAAACACAATTTAGATGAAGCTACATGTCGCGAGAAATTTTGAATTGGACATATTTGTCTGTTCGTCACACGTTCTAGATGTTCAATCACCCATTTTTCAGCAAAAAATTGTGTGTAAATGTGTGATATTGTCCCAAGACATGCAAGGGAGACATTTCAGTCTCATCTTGGGGCCTAATTTTAAATAAGAGACATAAAAATGCACGAGTCTACTGAAATTTTCAGTTTTTTTCCTGTTTTCCATTTTGTTTTTGCCCGTTTGTTTTCCTTGATCACAGAAAATAGCAGGCCCTACACCGTTCTTTTTCAACCTTGGGGTCGCCTGGAATTTAAATGGGGTCCCTTGAAAGGTTGAGTTAGTTTAACAATCTTAAACTTTTAAACAACTGTATTCTATACTTTGACTTTCTCAAATATAAATCTAGTTCAGAGTAAATGCAGAATGAAATATCTAAGTTGGCACAACTTGTCACTAATCCTGGCTATACTCTGTTTGTAACACAATTTAACAAACATGATCAAATAGTAATTCTTGGAGAAAAAAAATGCTTTTGAGGTTGCCAGAAATTTGTGGTGTCACGTTCCAAAAAAGGTTGGGAACCACTGCCCAACACAATTCATTGCTCCTTTATACTGTATGTAGTCATCCCCCCCCTCAGGGAATCCCACAGCAACAGTCAGTCACTCATACAGCTAATTACCAGTCGCTTAACAAGCCTGTGAGAGGAAGAGCCGGAGCTCCCTGACAAAACACACACGCAGCTTCAAAAGGAAGCTACAAACCAAACCAGTGTTCCCAACTTCATAACAAAAGCAGCATGTTTACTAAGCGCTCATGGAGCCGTCGGCGAAATCAGGTCACAGCTGAAGGAGATTCAACTTAGTTCTGTGATTAAAGCCAAATTGGAATAAAATACACATAAAAGAAGCCTGGAAGATACTCCTTCACCCAAACTACAGTTCTCTACATCAGTGGTTGTCAAACTTTTCAGCCCAAAACCCCCAAAATGAAGGTTCCAGAGACCGGGGACCCCCCACTAAACATTGAAGAACAGTCTTGTGGAGACAGGGCCATCTATAAGGGGGAATAAAGGGGGGAGCTTTTTGGAGCCCATCCATATAAAGTCAGCAAAATGATGGTCCATTGTTCTATGAATCTGTGATAACCACATGTATTTTGTTCATCTGAATAATATCTGCTCTTATTCAGGAACTTTATCATTATTTGCACCATAGTATATAGTCATCTTAAAGATTTAAATCATTGTTTTAATCAGAAATAAAATGGTTTAAAGGAACCAAAGTTTTGGTGGCCAAAACTGGACAGAAAAAGTGGCAAAAAAAAATGGTTCAAAATGTCAATATTGGCTTAAATGTAAGAACAATTAGTTGAAACTGGCTTGGCAATTGGTCATGACAAATCCTGAATGTGTTTAAATTGGCAAAAAATAAGCATGAAATATGGTGAAAAGTGGTTAAAAGTGACAATAATGGGTCAACATATGTGACATTAGGGGGTACAAGTGGTGGAAAGGGTTTATGAATGCCTAAAATGTTTTGAAAGTGGAAAAAATGGGCAATATGGCAAGAAAAAGTGATAAATAGATTAAAATATGGCTGTTTGGTGAAGTTGCAGAAATAGGGTAAAAAATACACAAAAATTGTTCAAAAGATATTCCTAGTTTCTTGAAGGCATCTGGCGATCACCTCCCAGGCCCTGACCCCAAGGTTGAGAACCCCTGCTCTACATGAACGGATCCTATTTAGGGTTTATGTTGCAGATAACTACGCCTGTTTATGTAGTCTAGTCATTAAGATACATTACATATTTCAATTTTCTCTGTGTGAAGAGCTTGCAACATGCATCTTTCAAAGCACGCCCAGGTGTGTCGGGATCGGAGGATTGCGTAAATTGCCCCGAGAACACGTCGGGACCTGAGGATGCACAAAAAAAGCCACAGATCTCAGTTGCAACCCTTTTGGAACCGAGTAAATACGGCTGAACTCTGAAAGCCTCCAGCTTTTGTTGCGACTGCGTGCCCTCGGGCAAGGAGGCCTGTCCTCTGGCTCCTAACACAACAATGAAAACTATTGAGCGCAACCATAGTTCAAACTAAACCAAATAGACACACCTCTCTGTATAATGAAGCTCACAGTATGAAGAGGTGGAAAAGAACGAACGTGTCTATTTATAGCGAGACTTGTCGGGTCGAGTTTTCAGGCTCTATTTGCGCTGACTTGTTTGAGTGCCTGTTTGTGCAATTATGAATGCACCGATTCCATTTTTCTTTTTTTTTTTTATCAGACTACGGCTCAGTTTCTTCCATTCTTTCATTTATTTAATTGTCATTCCACTCTCAGATTTCAGGCAGAAGGAAAGCACTCGTATTAACTCATCACTTCCCTGTGCGTTGAAAATGGAAAAAACTGACAGAATGTTAGATTTAGTTGTTTTAGTTTCCAATTTATCATTTTTTGTCATTAAAGGGGGGTTTAAAATGCCGAAGGCACATTTTTTTTATTTGTCTCAGTTTGGTCAATGTCAACTTTTCACATCAGATAAAAAATGAGCGTATGTTATGAATATATTTGTACTTTTGTAGTCCACCTTCAAAAGGTTACCAGTACATAAATTATACATGTTCCCTGGAGGTTGCAATAAAAATATATTAAAAAATTGTTTGGAGCCATAAATGATGTGTTGGGATCCTCCACTGTTTTTTACAAATGTGCCCTAAACCCTTTGAAATGTACTTGTTAGAAGATCTATGTCTGATAAAATGCACAATTGTTTGTTTAATGAACCTGAAATAAAATTGAACTACTTTACAGTTTTAGAGCCTGTGTTCCTTTATCTTGAAATCATGTGATTGATGATGTCACACGGTCCCACTACCTGTAAACATCCAGTTGTTTTCTATTTTCTGTAAAGTAGTCCCATTTTTAAAAGTTTATAAAACAAATATGGTGCAAAATAATGTGTTTTGTTAGACATAGATCTACTAAGTAAATTTCAAAGGTTTAAGGCCACATTTGTAAAATCAGTGGAGGATCCTTTAAAAACAGCCAGATAAAGCTTTAACAATTTAGATTTCACTACATCTACAAAAATTGAAGGCTTCAAGGCTTTTCATGTACAACATTGCACTGAATGCACATTTGCATTCTTCAAAATCGTCTTTGTGAATTCCAGTGAAACAACCTCCATTTTTAAAGTTTTGACCTTACTTTGGTGCATGACCAGATCAGATTCGAGCAAACAATCCTGTTTGATGTGCATGAAAATATCCTTTGTGCATGGAGAGCTGACGTCTGCACTGTCCACGCAGGCCGTCAGGTCCTTCCAGGTTGCAATCCACCTGTGCCCGTCTGAGCGCAGCCTCTGGCAGGAGGACCTGAGCTGGGCGTGCAGGTTACAGAAGCAGCACTCGGCCGCCAAGGAGAAAAGTCAACAAGAGGAAGAGGCCAGAGAACAGATCGTTAACGCTCCAGAGTTCAGTCGGGACTACGACGACTTTGAGTCGGACGAAGTGCTGGCGGCCTGCGTAGCGGTGGCTGAGCGACAGACGCGTTACGAGGAAATGAAGAGGACCGCCGTGGTAGTGGATGCTGATGGGAACGTAACGACGAGAGTGACTGATGCAGAGGGATCCGAGGATACAGCATCGTCACTCTCAATGGAACAGTTTGTGAAAGCCAGAGGATTTTGAAAAAAAAAGGGTCTTTGTCCAGATTTTAGGAATGAATCATATTAATTTATAAAGCTTGATAAGCGTTGGTTTAAAAAAGCTTGAGTTTAGTCTGTGTAAATGGTCCAGACACCTTAACCTTGTATATACTGGATTTCCATGTTTCTCACATACCAAAACTCATTAAAAAATGACATGTTAAAGAATGAAATGCAATGCTGAGTCCTTGAGTACCTAGATTTAAGTTGCACTCATTATCTGGTATTAACCAATCCCAGGCTCGAAATGTAACACTAACGTACTATATACTACAAACTCAATGAGTATATACTGTCTACTCTATACTATGGAATGGTTAAGATGAAGTATACTTCAAAGTTTCCCAAGATGCATTTGGAACCTAAGATGACAAAAATCTGAATCTTACTGAGGCTAAATATCTCTGTTGATTCTCCACAAGTTTCAAAGTTTTGGAAACATTTTGAGTGAGAAAGTGACTAAGTTGAATATCAACATGTGCTCATTTGATCCATAAAACTTGTGTATACACATTTCATTCCGACTTCTCGGAGACTCTCCATTGTGCTACTGACGAAACTTCAAAACAAGAGCCCTATTTATAAAAAAGTATTTGAAGACAAGAATAAATGCTTTTATTTTTGAAAAGGGGATGTTTGATTTTTAGCTTGAAGTAGCATTTTACATTCCGCTCACAATGCATCATGGGGCGGTTGAGTATGACTCGTGTGCCCACTTTGCATACTTGTTCCCATATAGTATACATCCAGGTATTTCTTGCATACTAAATTTTTCCATCTATCTAATGTAAACACACTGCATTCTAATTTTTATGTCAAACTCAGCACATACGTTATTATGGAACTTCAAACATGGCCATAGTCTTTCTGGCTTCTTTAGATTGGTACTGAACTTGCTGAAAGTGCATGACATACATCTATAGCTCGTGTCATTTTTGCTACTATTTCAATGATCTAGAAACTACTTTTTGATATATAACTAAAGATTATTTTCAAGTTGATAAGTCTAGTGTGGAAATAGCGTTCTTCTTTTGTCATTGTAAAAGTTAAGCTTAAGCACATGTTTGTCTCCCACTACTAAAGCTCATCCGGATGCATCACATTAATCAGTAGTTACTGTGCTTCTACTTACCTGCATACCCAGCCTCACTGCTGAGGAAAAAAACTGTTTAAATGTCCAGAACATTCTGTGATTTATTACTGGCAGAAGTCAACGGGCTTAGGAAAATACTTGGGAAACCGGTAAAAGCAGTATCATTTTTCCTCTTTACGCTTTGTCTAAGTCATCTCACTCCTGTTTTGTCAATCACAGCGTCCCGTCTCTAGAGACCCGACAGCTTTTAAAGGATTTCTTGGTATGAGGTCACAGCTCGTTATTGTTCTTGGAGACTCACTTCACTGCTCCCAGATGGCTCCAGACAGCTCTGCTCGTCTTCAGGGGTAAAGAAAGCATCTGTTTGCAGGTGAGCTGTGACGTGTCAGCGCCAGGATGAAAGTGTTTTGGATAGATTTGTCTACGATAATGTATCAGTGACATGAATCTGCCTCTGGATCTGCATTTACTATCAATGCTCAGCACTTCTAAGAACCAAAAAAGCTTTTGCTGTTTGATCAGACAAGGCTGATTAGCAATTCCAGCAAGTTCATTTTGTCTTCTTTTTTAATATGTTATTACGCAGACGTCGGGCACACATCAAAGCGATCAGCAGATGCCTCTAGATAAGACTGGCAGTTGACAGTTGAAACATGTTAGGAGATCAAAGTAAATTATTTGAACGAAAGTCTGAATAAATGAAACCTTCACATATGATTCAAAATGAACTTGCTGGATTTTTTACGCGGAAGTCAAGGACACATCAAAGCGATCAGCAGACGTCTCTGAAGAAAGCTGTCAGTTGACAGTCGAAACATCAAAATGTCCTGAAAAAAAGTCTGAATAAATGAAACCTTCACATATTATTAAAAAATATGCTCAAATAAAATTGCTAGAATTATTACGTGGAAGTCAAGAATACATCAAAGTGATCAGCAGATGCCTCTGAAGAAGACTTGCAGTTGACAGTCAAAACATGTGAGGTGATCAAAGTAAATTTCCTTAAAAAAAGTCTGAATTATTGAAACCTTAACATATTATGAGGCTGATTAACATGAACATTGATTAATATGTTGTTACGCGGAAGTCAAGGATACATCAAAACAATCAGCAGACACGTCTGAAGAAGACTGGCAGTTGAGCCAAAACATGTAAGGAGATCAAAGTAAATTTCCTGAAAAAAAGTTGTTTGAATGAATGAAACCTTAACATAATATATATATATATATATATATATATATATATATATATAATATACTTTCACCCCAACTGAAGATTCTGGAATCACCATCATCATCAAAATCTGAGTTTTTAGGCCAACTTTGATTTTTATTTTACAGGTTTAGTACATTTGTTGGTGGACAGGAGTAACACAGACACAAATATTTGTAGCAGCATCATACAACGACATGGTAACAATACATTTGTCATGGCTGCCATATCAAAACAAATGGACACAAATACTGGGGCCAATCCCTGCTCGGAGGTTCTAAATATGGGTCTGTGGGCCAGGATGACTTTATGGAAACTGGGCTGACCATATGTGCGAGTCCTTGTAATCGAGCTGTTGGAGTTGGTGTAAAGTACGGTGTATGTGACCCATTATATCAAGTATTTTATGATTACAAAAATTCATTTCAAGAGCCACCACTTCATAATTATGGGTCTAACTTCCTGTGTGACAGAATGCAAATAAATTATTTTTTTCATGTAATTTGTCACAGAATAATGACCAATCTGAGCATTAACACCAAAAATAACATTGTATTTTTGTTGACGTTTGTTGAGTTTTTTTTTCAGTCATTCTGTGTGTTTTTGTTATTTCGAGTAATTTCTGCGTTTGTTTTGTTCATTTAATTGTTATTTTTCCTAATTATCTTGTATGTTTTTGGAGCTTTTTGTCATTTGTTTGTATTTTTCTAATGACATTTTTTTTATTTTGTGTTCACTTTGTGTCCCACACATGTTTAGCCCGAGGGCTGCCAATCGCTCATGTCTGAGTAAAACTGACAGCGTGTTGAAATGTTATGTAGACTGAGTCACATGCTGCACATACTAAGATGTGCCACTCGCTAACTGTCACTCTTCTATCACACAGGATGTTGTGGCCCTAATCATGTCTGTAGTAGTACCTACCGGAAAAAGATGGATTACTGTGAAAACCATCATTTTCAGATGTGAGATAACACGTCAAAACACCCACACACACACTTTCAGACCTGCAGTCAGTTAAATCAGGGGTATCCAACTCAATTTACTTCACTGGCCAAATACAAAGCAGTTTGACCTTAAGTTGGCCGCAGATTATAGGCGGAGAAAACAAGCACTTTCACAATAAATGAAACATTTTCTATGTAAGGCCCCCACAATATCATATCAATAAGTGACAGATATCAGTCCCTCCAGGATATTTACTTTAAATTTCCTTGATTTTGTGAGCAATTTATATTCATTGTTGTAGGACAGTGGTTTCCAAACTTCTCACTGTCCCGTACCCCTTCAGAAATTTCACCTGAAGCCATGTACCCCCTACTCCAGCACAAAATTCAAAATAAACAGTGTCATTATGTGGTATTTTGCGTAGAATCTTGAGGAAAGAGATTCATTTAAGTACAAACTGGAATAAGGCCGTATAACATAACAAAATGTGGAAAAGGTGAAGTGCTGTGAATGCACTGTAGGCCAATGTGTGATTTGTGGCAATGCATGGTGGCTCCCGACTGCTGTTCTTTTTACCATATATTCTAGTTTCCAATGTTGTCACGCTGTTTTTAGATTCAATTCACGTATCAGCCCATGACAATTTGCGTACCCCACTTTGGGAATCTAGGTTGTAGGATAATTTGGGGGAAAATTGCAGGATTTTGGAGAAATTCCGAGTAATTTTTAGAATTTGATATTAATAATTGACAGGAAAACTTTGAGCCCTACTAATATTGAGGCGCTTCATTGAATTTGTGGAATTGGATGTACTGCAATATCTACAGCTGAATTATTTGGTAATTTACATAGTCATTGATTTTTTTTCTGTCATTTTTACTTTATCTACTAAGGGTTGCATTGGATGCCCTAAAGGGCCAAATTTCGGCCCCCAGGCCTTGAGTTTGACAAGGTTGAGTTAGCCCCTCCAATTGACATAGTGTGCTTGTCTTGGGAGTGTATGAATGATATACAAACAACTTCTGCTGGATAAACCTTGAGCTAAAATGCAATGATAATGTATACAAATAGTAACCTTGCTGTTGATGGCCTAATACATTGTTTCACAAATGGGGGTACGCAATGGCACTACAGGGGGGTACAAGAGAGGGAGAGAGTATGGCAAAATAACAGATAAAAGCAATAAAACATGGGGTTTTATAATGTTTATATTTAGTTAATAATAATAATGATTACTATTATTATAATGATGGTAATTATCTTGATTGGAACATTAACTGAAAATACAAGGGACATGGAGGGAGATGACCAGAAATGATAAAAACTATAGAAATAATAATTAGTGATGCACCGAAAATTCGGCCACCCAAAGCTTTGGCCCAAAAATGCATTTTCGGTTTTTGGCCAAAACACTTTAATTCACGGAAACAACCAACTGGAACAGGATGTTTCAAACATCAGCGCGCGTGAGTTTGATAGTTGATATATTCTTTGAAGCATTAAAATGAATTGCAATACTTTGATTTAGTGAGGTTAGTACACACTCAGCCATAAATACAATGGTTCTAATCATTTATTTCGGTGTTTCGGTGTTTGTCCAAGAATTTTCATTTCGGTGCATCCATAGGAGTAGTTCTATTTCGAAGGGCACTAAATACTGTTTATTTCCACTTATTTACAAAATAAGATTCTTTAACTTGTGTGTTAACACTCATTCATTCTATCGTTATGAGCTATAGTTGTTCTTTTCATAGAATTCTGAGCAAAAATGTTGTAGTCGCACAAAAATGTTTGAGAACCACTGGCCCAATGCGTCACATCAAGGATGAACATAGCTTAGTTGTTGCTGTTCAAGTGTCTGAAAGAGGTCCAATGTGTCCATAACGTGTGAGAGCATCATCCTGTTGTTTATGATTCAGGCTTTAGGTGTCTTTTACTTTGCTTTTACCAAATTGTCTGCAAATGTTCCTCCCGGCCACACCAACTATCATAAATCTTTCACGATGACTGTGTTCATCTTGTACCGATTTTAAAAATGGCTCCAAACAATCTGAAACCTTCTCACAGAGAAGACAAAAAAACACTCAATTTCATATTTGAAACAAATTACTGTCTCTGTTCACATTTTTCTGCAACCTGGCAGTGGTTTATCATTTACAAAAGTGCAAAAGAGGAGTTCCTCCATAAAGCTGCTTCTTGTGGTTCCGTCCATTATAGTGAGTAACAGGGTTGGGGTCAATTCTAATTGTGATTGTAAATTTTTTAATCTGTTGCTGTCGTAATCGTAATTAAATTGTTACTGAGTTCAGATAAGTGACTTTGATATTGGAATTGCCATCAAAATTCTATAAAAATTATCAATTACAATTTAACACAAAACTGGGGAACCATGTTACAGTTCTATGTACAGTTCTACACATATGTAGCTAACAATTATTAAAATGTTTCATATCAAGCTTTTTCAACATTTTACCATTAAAAAAATATTAAAACCTATATTTTCATTGATTATGAAGCCTAATACGGTAATCAATAGATAGGAAAGACATTAGATGATATTTGTTTTTAGTATATTTTACAGCTGATTTAGGACCTGATATCATAAGAGATGCTAACAGGAAAGCTAACACAAGAGGAAGCTTAACTTAGGTTATTTATTTCAGGCTCAGTAATTGTAATTGACTTTCTGAGGATAGAAAAATAATTGTAATTTAAATGAAATTGGGGGGAAAAAAAATACTGGTAACTGTAATCGCAATTGAGAACATAATCATAACTGAAAAATGTAGTTGACCCCAACCCTGGTGAATAAGGAAATGTATATTAACATATCGTAGATATTATCAGGCATCTGAGTAGGGCTGCACAATTAATCAAATTTTGGCCTCCATGATTAAATTAACTTGATCTTTGGTGATTTTTACTTTTAAAACGTGGGCTCTGCTGCATATCTAATCAGACACTTTCTCAACCCCGGTCGTCAGCCCACCACTAGGGGGCGAACACATGATTAAGGCTTCATTGCACATCTCAATTAAAATCGAGCGAGACTTCGGGTCACTCAAAGTTGCGTAAGTGGCGTTACATTGATTTTGAAGGTAATCTAGTCGCCAGGGTTGCTGAAGTCCTTAATGTTCTTGCCTTTTCTTTATACGATGACGTTTTTTTTTCAAGCACTTGCCCTCTGTAAATTTTTAATTCTTGGGTAAATTAGTATTTTTTTCTTTTTAGTATTTACCATTATTCTTGTTGTTCAAAGCTCTAAACTGTTCACATATTGTTTGTCAAAAAGTAGTTCTTTAAAAAATACAGAAATGATGAATAAATCTGATTAATAATTGTGATTACAATATAGATCCAAATAATTGCAATTATCATTTTGGGCATAACGGTGCAGCCCTACATCGAGTCAGTCTTCTCACGCTCTGGTTTCTTAGGGTTCTCCCTCGTGCACGGATGCTTATTAGATGCATTTTTCCTGCATGTTTACAGTCTCCGCAGTGAAAGTCACATGTAAAGTTGGGTCCTTAGGGCACACTGCGAGTTCTTTCAGTGGCCGGCCTGGCCCGAGTTCTTCTAAATCACTCTGCAAAGAGTCTGTCAGAGGCCCTTCATCTTCAGCCTCCTGGGGCCCCTGTTGGGTCTGTGCCTGTGCAGGCGGTGGACTGGAACCGCCCTCTGCCCCGGCTTGAAACGTCTCCATACTGTCAGTGTTTCTGTCGGGCGGGTACAGGAAGGTCTGAGACGTGGTCACCATCACACGCAGCTCGTGGGACCCCATGGATAGGGAGTCCCTAGAGACGAAAGAGGAGGAGAGGTGGCCGTCAAAGCAGCGGAACTGGCCTCCTCCTCCGCCTCCTCCTCGTCCACCCATTTTGCAGAACAGACACTTGATCTTCTCCATCAGCTTGAGGACGACAGTCTTCCTCAGGAGGATGTAGATCCACGGGTCTAGGATGGGGTTGACGGCGGCGATGCGGATTGCCAACAAGTCATTATTCAAGCCCAAAGGCTCGTCTTTCTGGTTCTGGTCCAGTGCGTTCATGAAGATCCTCAGCTGGAGGAACCGGAGAGGAACACAAGATAGAAACACACGTTTAAACGTATTCTCTTTAACTGAACCTATGATGAAACCTTTTGCAGAAGAGTTCTTTAAAAACAACAAAACAAATAAAACTCCAGCAAGTTGAATTATTTACCCGACTTTAGAACTTAAACTTTAGAAATATAGCATTTTAACTTTAGAACTTTAACTATAGAAATAGAATTTGAACTTAAGAACTATAGTTTTAACTTTAGAAATATAGAATTTTAACTTTAGAACTTTAACTTTAGAACTATTGAACTTTAAACTTTAGAATTGTAACTTTAAAACTATAGAACTTTAACTTTAGAACTCTAGAATTTTAACTTTAGCACGATAGAACTTTAACTTTAGAACTCTAGAATTTTAACTTTAGAACTATTGAACTTTAATTTTGAAAACTATAGAATTTTAACTTTAGAACTATAGAACTTTAACTTGAAAGGTAAAGTTCTGTTGTTCTAAAGTTAAAGTTCTAAAGTTGTAAGAACTTCAGAAAGTTAACTTTAGAACTATAGAACTTTAAATTTAGAATTTTAGAACTTTAAATTTAGAACTATAGAACTTTACCCTTAACACTTTAACTTTTGAACTTTAACTTTAGAACGATAGAACTTAAACTTTAGACCTATAGAACTTCAACTTAAGAACTGTAGAACTTTACCTTTAACTAACTTTTGAACTTTAACTTTAGAACTTCGGAACCTTACCCTTAGAACTATAGAACTCTTTGAGCTGGATTAATGAGCAAACTTCATGGACTCATTTCTTTGCTAGCTGAAACTTGTCGGCATACATGCACAGGAGGAACATAATTGTTTACATATTTCTACAATGTTGGCAAAGATTGGTCAAGTCAAAACAGAGGAACGTAACTGCCGGGGGAACCGTGGTATCGTATAAATGGCACAGGGCCAACAAAATCATCTCAAGCTGTCATCATAACTGAGGTTGTTGCTTTAGGTCGTCCCTAGAATCTCGTCAATAGTCTTTTCTCAAAGCTCCTTCGTTTACATGTTACTGTATGAACACAGGAGAGGGATTATTATTCTATATAATGGGAAAGATGGGGTTGGGGGGGGGGGGGGGGGGTGGTGGTACCCTAATAAGGACGTCTGATATTATGCACCATCACTATCACCAGGAAGGCCATTAATGATTCTTCTTAAACGTGACCTTTATTCATTTTTGACTGTTGTTCCTCTTCTCTTTGCAAGTTTACATTCAGAGTTTCCTGTTGATTTATAAGATTATTCAAATTTGTTCTGAGTGGGTAAATATTTCATACAACCACAAACTTCTGTAATATTCTTACATGGCATTTTCTATTGTTTGCAGCACATTAACATGGATTTGTATCAATCGACATCTTTCCTGTTCTTGCCCCACTATGTTTAGTTTTTTTATTGTTGTTGTTGATTATTTATGGTGAAAGGTGCATTTTTAAAATAGTGGAATTAGGCTACACTATAATTGTATTTGTGTTCTCTACTTTTGTGCAATTTTCATGAAATTTGTTCCACATCCATCACTTTAAACCTTTTAAAACTCCTGTTTACGTTTAAGTAGGTTGGGACATTCAAAGACTATTTTACAGCCTGCGTTGGTCAAAGTTGAATTAATTGCACTTGATTAAATTATTCATTCATAAATTTTGTACGAAACTTGCTCCAGAGGAATAGGAAATCTTCAAGTAAAATAAATTGATAACCACACACACAATCTCAAACAACCATATTCTATACTTTCACAAATATTAATCTAGTTCCCAACCCCATCCATTGTCCAACCCTAACTCCCTCTCCCATGTTCCTATCCCCTCACCAAGGTGTAACACTGCCCTCGTTTTATATTCTCCCTTTAATAAAGTTGTTCCTATACCCTTCCTTAGGGAGGGCTAGTGATGGTCACAATTGTGCAATAAAATAAATGCATTTATTTAAATATATAGTATAAAAACGTGAGCTGGCACATCTTGTCACTTTGTGCACTAATACTCCATACTTCAAAAATAAATGTTATCAAAATGAGGTCGCGACACGGAAAAGGTTGGAAACCACTCCTCTAAATAGTTTAAAACATCCTAGATATATAGTGATTTCTGTTTTGGCGATATAGAAAATTACAATATCGCCTATAACAATATATTTTTATTTTATAGCTATATATATTTATTAAGCAAAATACTTGTTTTATAAGTCACTGCTTTTCCTTCTTCTCAGAAAAGTGCATCCAAACCCAGATCTTCCTCTATACAAGCCACACTACAGAACTCACTCACACGTGCTGTCCCTTAGAGGAGAAAAAGCCAAAAGTGGCAGATGTTGTGCAGCTGTTTGGTAATAAATGTGCCTGTGTGGCATTTTATATCAGCAAATTTAACCTAGAATTGTCTTTTTGGTCAGACTTTGAGTTAAAAAATACAGAGTGGTAACACTTTACTTGATGTTTGACATTGCAATGTCATTATGACATGACACCTGTCAATAGCGTGAACAAGGTGTCATGAAGGCTGTCATTAAGTGACGTATATATGACCCTAACCCCACTAGATCCCCCCAAAAATGCCAACATAGCTCCAAAGGTGTCATAATTTAGTGAACGACACTTAGTGACAGCCCCCTTATTCATGCTAATGACAGTGTAATGTCAACCTTATATATAAAACTTCAAGTAAAATGTTAACTAGAGAGTTTTATATTGTATATCGCTATTTTAAGAAAAAATTCTAGATATGAATGTTGGTCCATATCGCCCAGCTCTACCCTGGTGGTTTGTTTTCCATGCGTAATACTGGTGGATACACCTGCCCTGCTGTGCGTAAATGTTGGGTTGTTTTGTTCATAAGCTACTCACCACTAAAGGGATGGAGCAGATAAGAACCACAACAGATGTAGTAGTGAGCAGGATCACCATTTGAATCTCTGCTCCAGCCAAACGTCGGAAGCTCCGTCTGCGCCGCAGCTCGGACATGCGCCTCTGGTCCGTGCCCAAAGACGTGCGTCGGATGTAGCGCTTGTGCATCAGAATCAGAGCCCCGCACACCATCACGTTGCATATCACCGTCGCGAGCACCACCACCGAGTTGACGCCCGCGTACATGAGGTTGAACGTCTTGTGGGTGGTGTGGTTGCTGTGCCAGTCGATGAAGCACCACGTCTCCTTCCTCTGGAGCTTGATGTGTCCGAGCCCCAGGCTGGGCAGCGCGCAGAACACCACGTTGGACACGTAAATGGCCACCAGAGCGAGCGCGGCCAGCCTCTGGTTGACGTATTCGTTGTAGAAATACGCGTGGTTGATGGCCATGTATCTCTCCACCGACATGGCGAACACGATGCTGAGCTGGACCACAAAGAAGAAGAGCAGAATGAAGCCGGAGTACTGGCACAGCGCCGGGCCCCCCGGCCAGGAGCCCTTCACGTAGGTGGCGATGGTGACCGGACTGACGAGTAATGTCCCCAGCAGGTCCGTCACCGCCAGTCCACACACCAGAGTATAGAAAGTGGTCTCCTTTTGCTCCTTACGGGAAATCCGCAGAACTACGATGGCTATGACGTTTCCCACCACCCCTAAAATGAACATAATCACCGGGATGGTGGGTGGTTTAGGGTCATTAGTCGTCATACTCTTTATACCTGCAGATATACTTCAAGTGCCACCCTAGGCACATCCAAGTCCCATTTTTAATGATCCCATGTGTTTGGTTCAGGTCCGAACAGACTTATCCATCGTGGCCAAAAGTATGTTTTACGCACAGGAACTCCATTAAAAAAAGATTAAAAACACGCATTCAGAGAGGCTAAAAAGACGTCAGCGGGCCTTTCGATGCACATCGTGTGTTTGGCTCACGGCTGACTGACAGGGAAGTTTAATCTGGAGCCACAAAGTCCTTCAGCTCCTCCTCTGCACACAGTGTGTGTGTGTGTGTGTGTGTGTGTGTGTGTGTGTGTGTGTGTGTGTGTGTGTGTGTGTGTGTGTGTGTGTGTGTGTGTGTGTGTGTGTGTGTGTGTGTGTGTGTGTGCGTGTGTCCTACTAATGTCAGAGGTCAGGGATTTCAACACTTTGGTCAAAGGGCTGGAAATTTCCAGGGACATATTTTTTTGGCCATGTCAAAAATATAAAATTTTTATAAATGATATCTCAGAAACTCAACTTTTTTTTTTTTTTTTCTTTCTTTTTTTTTCTTCTTTTTTTAAATAAATCACATTTTAAATCACAGAGTATGTGTCTGAATTTACCTTCCATATATCTAAAGCAGGAGTTCTTAACCTTGGGATCAGGGCCCCATTTGGGGTCACAAGACACTGGGAGGTGGTCATCAGATGTCGAAGAATTTTAGACATCTGAATAAGAATAAGAATTTTTTTTTTAACAATTTGAGCCAATTTTTGCTTATTTTTCCCTTTTATCCTCATATTTTCACATATTTTCATCACTTTTTCTTTCCATATTTTTGCTTCTTTTAATGCATTTTTACTACATTACTCCCATTTCTGCCGTTTCTCCATCAAATTTTAATGCCTTTTCTGCACATTTTTTTTTTTTTTTACTTTCAAGCACTAACAAACCCTTTCCACCACTTTTCCCCCTAATGTCACATGTTGACCCCCTATTATCACTTTAAACCTCTTTTCACCATATTTCATGCTTATCTTTGCCAATTTAACCACAATCACGATTTGCCACGCCCATTATTTGCCAGTTTACACTAATTGTTCCAATATTGACACTTTGAACCCTTTTTACCACTTTTTCTGTCTGTCTTCGGCCACTTTAATTTGCAACTTTTAACCAGTTTATATGATTTTAAAAATCCCATTTCACTACATTTTCCTGCAGTTTTTGGTCACTTTTAACCTATTTTATTTCTTGTGGAAGTCCTCGGTCTCTGGCACCTTTATTTTGGTAGTTGAGGTTGAGAACCACTGGTCTAAAGTATTGTTGCAAAATGATCTCCTTCAATGTTGTGTCCCTTTTATTTAGGCTCATTTATATATGTATATATTTTCAGCTCATTTTATGAGATATGACAGTAAATGTCCCCACTGCAGGATCAATAAAGCTATCTATTTATTTATATATCTGTATTAGTTTGTACCCAGACCTGTGATATATAAATTAGCTTATAAGTTGGGGGAAAAAAAAGGCTTTTCATGGCAGGATATGTTTGTTCTTAAACAAATTTCAAAGCGGAGGTTCACACGTCGCACATACTCACTGTACTTGTGAAACCTTTGCAGATATACCACTTCCTCTGACCTCAGAGTCGACTGCAAAGAAAAACAGGACTCGTCGGTCATGTAGAAATCCCCTTTCTAGGTTAAAATATGTGCGTCAAAAGAAAACCTATTTGTGAACTAAACATGATTGTCCAGCTCGTCGTGCATGTTTCTAAGCTCGTCCATGCATGTGGAGGGAAACTACAAAAATACAAAGTACATTTATTTCTTCTACTTACTCAAATAGTTCTTATTATGTGCAGTATTATCTAATATTTCATGCTTAATTCTCCCTTATCTCATATTATTTATATGTATCTGTACTGTCCTGTTATCATTTGCAATATTATATATTAATATGTTAAGGTTTAATTTATTCAGAAACTTTTTTTTTGATGTGTCAACAACAATGCGATCAGCAGACACCTCTGAAGAAGACTGACAGTTGACAGTCGAAACATGTTAGTAGATCAAAGTAAATGTCCTGAAAAAATATGTTTGAATAAATGAAACTTTAACATATTATTTAAAAAAAAAAGACAAAATGAACTTTCTGCAGCCATATGTACAGTATATACTGTATGCAAATAGTATAGTTTTACTTCATTCTTTATCTTTGGCTGTTGTAAAGAGTGAATTTCCCCCTTTGTGGGATTAATAAATGATGATCTAATCTAACCACATATAAAGTGAAGATTTATTTGAAGTCACTTAAATCTTAAATAATAAAAACCAGTCAAATCATACATCAAAGCATTTAAATACTATTGAAATACCGGCTTTGTTACTTTATTTAGTTAGTGCAAAAAAAAAAAAATTAAGTCAAATGTCTTTATAATTAAGCCCGATTTTAATATTTCCTAAAAATAAGCAAAACTACAACTTTGGACTAATGCAGTGATACAGATCTTACTGTTGTATGCTGAAACACTTTTTTTAAATATATATTTTCATGATGTTTCAAATAATTTGCAAAGATTTCGCTTTTGAGCTATAAGCGCTACTGTATGTGGAACATACCAGTAAATGGCTGTAGCCGTTTTGGCACCTGATAAGGACACAAACATATACTTTACAGCCCCGGCACTGTTCTTGGCAGCAACATAAACTCATATACACCCAGAGGGCAAAGAATGAAGGTACAAAACAAGAACAATGACGTTAATGAAAGGCTCCGCCTGCTGCAGCTCATTTACACACACATCAAATATTCAGGGCGGGATCTGAGTATTTATAAAGATCCATAAAGGAGCTCAGGTAGGGGAAAAAAGTTCTCTGAGCTGGAGAGTTATGGGTTCAAATCAGGGCCACAATTTCCTTTACTGACGTTCAGATGTATGAAAACTAGTGCTGGCACGAGATTAACAAAATTATGCGATTAAATAATTATGCTCTGTAATTAATCATGCTCTGTAATTCATTAATGTATTTAATCTTTTTTTAATTGCACCTAAAAATTGCTGAGAAACGAACTCAACTTGAGGTATTTGGGTTAGAGTGGCAGATATACAGTATAACAAAGTGTCTTTATAAAGTCATTTATTGATTTTAACAGACTAGAACAGATGCAGGCGTAGCCATTTACATTCCTCTGTATGTGAGATTAGTCCCAAGGGCTACGTGTCATATTGATGTGTACTTTTGTCAAAATACAAATGAAATAAAACCTAATATCATGTAATGCTATAAGTTAGCGCATCATAAACAGTAAGAACAGAGTTATTTCATTTGTCAGACATGGCGTTCTCACAGCATGTCGCTGTTGGCACTGTCCATGCTAGCTGTCCGTGCTAGCTGCTACATGTTTAGCATTGAGGTGGTAGCGGGGGCTACAAGGCATCGGTCGGCAAAGCCTTTCTTGCACAATTTGCACACAACTGGGCTTTTGTTTTCCATTTGGTGTTCGTAAAAGCCAAAATTAACGCCAACGAAGCTGATTGTTATTTTAGTCTGTGGATCATTATTATGGGTATAACGGGAACTCTTGAAATGAGAGGATCTGCGCTGTTTGGAGCGCAATATTTTTTCCTGTAATTAATTAATCGCAATTAACGCGTTAAACTGACAGGTCTAATAAAAACTTATCATTGTAATTTCAGTCCTGAAAACGACTGCAAGTGTGAATGGTTTGTGATTTCTTGTGTAAATTAGTAAAAAAAAAAAATATCAATTCACCCATACACATTATATCACAATATTTCACTGCGCGATTATCGCATCAATTTTTTTAATCACGTTTTTTCACAAAAAAAAAGCATTTACCAGTAATTGCACGAACATACGCATAGCACGTAAACTCGCGGTCACTAGGTGTCAGTGAACGCACCATCAGGCCTTGTTAAAATACCCCACTCCTCAACGCATTTTAGCTGGCAGTTGATTGCACTTTATTTTTGATAAAACATACCGAGCACTCTTATAGATGTACAGTATGTGGTTACTTAAGATAATAATAATAATTTAAGAACTTAACACAGAGGCTTAAAACTCATTTTAGTTCAGGGGCCAAATACGGAGCAGTTTTTCTTAAATGGGCCGCAGATTTTAGTCGGTAAAATTAGTAATTTAATCATTATTATGCTGTTTGCACATATAAATAAATGCCAAAATATGTACGGCACTGATAATATCAAAGCAATAATAAGAAAGATATCAGTCCCTGCAGGATCTTCACTTTCAATTTATTTGATTTTGTTGCCAATTTTTATGTAATTTTGTGAAATAATTTGAAAAAAATTGCAGAATTTTAGAAAAACTAACTTCTTTTAACAATTTGAGATTAAAAATGATTTACATCATGTGATACAGTCATGGGGGGAAAATGTAAGCCCTGCTACTATTGTGGAGTTTCATTGAATTTGTGTTTTATTTTTGGAGATATCTATAACTGAATTAGTTGGTAATTCACACAATGATTCATAGTTTCTGTGATTTTTTTTGCTTTCTGCTGTGGGCTGAATTGAATGCTCTAAAGGGCTGAAATGTGTCCTGGATGTACCGAAAGAGCTGAATAGATCAGCAGACAGAAATGAAATAAAGATGGAAAAAGTGGAACTAGAACTTCTGGAGTTAGAGTTTGTTTTGGGAGGACTGCCCATGTTCTTTCTCCTTTTTCTTTTCTTTTTTTTTTATTTCTGATCATGAAACCACAGCTAAATCTGCCAAATCTGTTTATTTTTCTAGCAAAAAGAGAAAAAACGTGATGTGAAAAGATAAGAAACAACAACACGAGGGAGGGCTGGTCAACCACATGACTAACCTCTGGTTTATTACCCATAACTGGACATATTTATGAATGAGGCCGATTAACTGCTTGAGAACTCTGTTTATGTTGCATTTGTTTAGCTCACTTGTGTCAAACTTAAGGCCCGGGGGCCAAATCTGCCCCTTTTGAACATCCAATCCGGCCCGCAGGAGACAGTAGAAATGAGAAAGCAATAAATAATTCAGTTGTAGATATCCCAAATTCACAATTTTATTTTAATTTCCACAATATTTGCAGTTTTCCCATGCTTGTATCACATGAATGCAGTGATTTTGAATTGCAAATTGTGGAAATAACTCTTGAATTGTCCATAAATCTTGCAATTTTTCACAAACAATTCCAAAAAATTCATCTAAATTACACAAAAAAATGGTTACAAAATCAAGAAGTTCTAAAGTGATAGTCCTGCAGTGACTGATACTGAAAACTAGGGCACAATAATGTTAAAATCGCTCTTTTTTTCTCCAGCTAAAATCTACAGCCCACTTGAGATCAAACTGGTCCATATTTGGCCCCTGAACTAAAATGACTTTGACACCCCTGGTCTAACGAGTAAAAATAGAGGATGTCAAAGGGAAAGTAATACGTTTAAGATTATTTCTCAGAACTAAAATATTGACTTTTTGGCTCGGTTCACCTTTGAGGGGAAGTTGTAAATAACTGTGAAATGCGTTTTGGGAGAACATGCAAAGTCTTGAAATGAACAGATTGGAACTCAAAAAGCTCAACCCCACCTCTCACATGTGGGAAAAATAAAGCAGAAGTTAAAAAGTAATATTCAATCATTAGCTTCCGTATCTCAGAAAGCTTGGCACAAACAAAACGTGCCCTTAAGCTTCTCTGCAGGAACGTGCCACTTAGTACCGGTATTATCAGCTGCAGCACATTGAAACTATGTGACCCAACAAGACACCAGAACCAGCCTGAGACACGTGCACTTAATAAGTGACTCTCACTTTCAGCTTTTAATGTTAGCACAATTACTTTAAAATATTATTCAACTGTAACAGGTTTAGAGTAGACTACAAAATGAGCACTAACTAATTCACCTCCTCATCTCATCTGACAGACATGGGCAACTGGCGGCCCAGGGGCCACATGCGGCCCCCAAAGTTAACACAAATGTCTCCAAAAAAACAAAGAAAATTACAGGAAAATACACAAAAAACAGATAATAAAGATACTTTAAAAACATTCAAGATAACTACAATAATTACCGCAAAATATACAAAACAACAACAAAAATACACAGTGTGACAGCAAAAAGTCACAAAACGACAACAGAAGTCTAAATCAGGGGATGTCAAACACATTTTAGTTCAGGGACCAAATACGGACTTAAATGGGCCACAGATTTTTCAAATTCAACATAAATGATGTGAGTATATACCAGGTCCTGCAAGAACTTCACTTAAATGTAACTAATTTTGGGAATTTGGGGAAACTTTGCTGAAAAATTTTAGGAAAATTTGCCAAATTTTGGAAAAATTGAGAGTTCTTTAAACAATTTTAGATTAAAAATGACTGCCGTTATGTGATATAAGAACTAGAAAACAGAGATCTCCAATTTAGTGGATTTTAATAGATTTTTGGGTATTTGGAGGGGCTGAGATTCAATTACTTTTGTAATTTACAATTTTTTTTATGTTTTTTCTATTATTTTTCTTTCTCGAGCGGGCTGAATTTGATTCTCTAAATGGCCAGATTTGGCCCCCGGGCCTTGAGTTTGACACGTGGCGTAAATGCTAACATAAATGTTAACATTGTTGACAACTTGCCCATGTTGTATTCATTTTTAGCTATAACCATGTATATTTCATGGAATAAGTAATGATAGTTTAAGGAACTTCAATCAGAAATAAACACCTTTGATTGGGAATTAAACTCAACCAGGACTCAAACTCGCAACCCTGGGCATGCAGACCTGAAATCTTAAAGAGAAATGTTTTGGCTGACGTGCGTCACAGGCTGGACATTCAAAAAATGCCTTGATTATGGGCGGGGCTCCTGGAGCAGTTAAGACACGCCCAGTCTATACTGTAAAATCTATGCTATGCTAACTACCTACTCTATACTGTATATATTAACTACTACATACTCAGAGTCGACAGGTACTGGCTTTAATAGGAGGGGCGGGGCCAACAGTGGTGATTCATTATGTATGACGTAAAAATGTGATTGTAATAGCTGGGTTTCAACCCATAGAGGGCAGTCACTCTTACTTTTTTTACACAAAATTGGGCAAATTAAAATAATATGAATAAAATGTAAAGAATAAATCGACAACACTACGTTTTACCAAAAATAAATTTCTTTACAGCAGAAAAAAAAGTGGTTTAGTTACTCTTTAGCTATGCTTCACATGGCGTGATTAGAATGTATTATTGACTATATCATCCCATTGATATGTAATATTGATCTACAGCAGAAGCTACTGATATTTTGATGTGGGAAAATGTACCTACAAAAATAAAAAATAAAAAACATCATACTGTGTATTTCACTTACACTTGGGCCTGCTTTCAAATAATGCTAGATGTAAAACTATATGATTGATCCTCACGTCTGCCATCTGTGAGTAAGAAATATAGGCTTACATTCCACACCACTAAACAATTAGAAAGCTACTAAATGCAATTTTACAAAAACATCCTTTTTTTCCACTTCATTCTCGTGTCCTCTATAGCCAATTATTTACCATTGATGTATTTCATGATTCTCTTAAAGGGATGCTCCATTGTTTTCATAAGTTTGGCCTAAAATTTTTACAATTTACTTGTTAGAAGATCTAACCCTAACAAAATTAACTTCTAAAAATAGGACGACTACAATTTTAGAGCCTGTGTTCCTCCATCTTGAAATCACATGATTGATGATGTCACAGGGCCCCACTGCCTGTAAACATCCTATTGTTTTCTATTGGAGTGAAACATTCAGCCTGATTTTTAGACCATTTAGCTGCTTTGTAGATCATTTAGCAGATTTTTAGATCATTTAGCTGCTTTTTCAGTCAAAATGCCAACTTGTGCTGCTTTTGGTTGCTTTAAAAAAAAAAAAACAGGAAAAGTTAAAGATGTCAATGTAAACCTCTTTTGTTTATCGAAAGAGCTATAAAAACAGTTGTGACCGGGAAAAAAAATCTATGACTGCAGGCAGTGACGGTTCCAACTCTGCGGTTTCGTATTAGACAATGAAGCAGAGAAGAATAGCTCTCCTAATCACCTTTACTCTCCCTTAAACAGTGCACAGCTAACACTCTGGTGGCTAAAGTTAATGGTTGAGCTGTTGAAGACACACAAACCCTGAGAATAGACTTCAGCAGTCCGTGATTACTCACTAACTTCTTGGTTAAAATTACTCCTGGTTCTGCTGGAGGTTTATTCCTGTTAAAAGGAGTTTTTGTTCCTTCTCACTGTGGCTGATGCATGTTTATGGAGAATTGTTGGGTTTTTTTCTTAAGAATTGTATATTTTGATAAGTGCTACGAGATGACTATTGTTTTAATTTGTGCTATATGGATAAAGTGGAATTGAATTGAATTTTTATTATTTATTTATTCCTTTCATGAAATTGCAACCCAAAATAGATTCCCTATATAAATGAAATAATATCACAGTCAAAATGAAATTTTTTCATGATTGGAAAGGAGCAGTAAGAGGAATACAATTCTTATATTTCTGCCCCTTAACTTAATAAATACATAATTATTGACACTACCACCCTTCCCAAACCCAAAAAGAATAGTCAAAATTTACAAATCGCCCTACAAGTCAACTTTCTAAAGCAGTGTTTCTCAAATAGGGGTACGTGTACCCCTAGGGGTACCTGATGTCAGTCTTGGTCCCACCCCAGGAGTGAGATGACCAGAAATGATAAAAAACTATAGAAATCAATCTATTCAGGAGCCATTAAATCAGTGTTTTTCAACTTTGGGGTTGGGACCCCATGTGGGGTACCCTAAAATTTCTAAACAATTTAGTTAGATTTTTTAAATTTTTCTTATTTTATTATTATTAAAACAACCTTATCTCAAAGAATCTAGTTGTACAAAAATACAGTAATACATAAATATACACATGATCAAACATGATCAAGAAATTCTTGATATCAAAATGGGGTCACAATCCAAAGATAAATTGTGAACCACTGCAGTAATTATTGTATCATTCCATGTATTTACAAAAAGAGATACTTTAAAATGTGTGTTTTCACTTGTTCATTCCATCATTATGATCTATAGATATTTTTAAATAGTTTTCCAAGCAAAATGTTGTAGTTGAGCAAAGGGGGGACTTGGATTCTGAAGTAAGAGAAAGGAGGAACTAGAGCCAAAAATGTTTGAGAACCACTGATCTAAAGCATATTGGCAGAATTTTTTGTCCTATACTTTTTTAAACAATTGACAAATATTTGTACAAATTTTCAAATCACTTTCTTGAACATTCCATAATGCTCAATATGGCAGAATTCAGGCTCTAAAACTGTAAAGTAGTCCCATTTTTAAAAGTTAGTAAAACAAATATGGTGCATAATGATGTGTTTTATTAAGCGTAGATCTTCTACACCAGTGGAAAATTAACTCATTTTCTAGAATTTGCTTTTGATCATGTTTGAGCTCAGATACCTTTTTTTTTTTGTTTGTTTTTGTTTTGTTTACTGCATCTTAGTTTAACTAGACGCATATTGCATAAAGTGAAAGTATAGAATACAGTTATTTAAGGCTGTTAATTAAAAAAAAAAAAAGAATAATTAAAACATTTCAAAAATCAATTTTAATTTTTCAGAGATTTCAGGTGACCACACATGGGGCCCTGAGCCCAAGGTTGAAAAACACTGATTTAATGGCTCCTGATCATTTATTTTATAGTTTTTATAATCTCCAGTCATCTGACAGCTGGGGTGGGACCAAGACTGACCCTTTATTTGTTAATTTTCCTCTCTCTCTCTCTCTCTCTCTCTCTCTCTCTGTCTCTCTCTCTCTCTCTCTCTCTCTCTCTCTCTCTCTCTCTCTCTCTCTCTCTCTCTCTCTCTCTCTCTCAAGTACCCCCTTTTTTTAATTTTTATTTATTTATTTGTTTATTTTCCAACATTAATGTTCTTTGAGCTGTTGAATGTTTTCTTTTGCACTTTTTGATAAAGTAAAGCACATTGAGTTGCCTTGTGTATGAAATGGACTATACAAATACATTTGCCTTGCCTTGTAGTGCCATTGCGTACCCTAAGGGTAAAAGTACCCCCATTTGAGAAACACTGTTCTACATCTTACCTTTCAAAGGTTTTAGGCCAAACTTGTATAAAACAGTGAAGTATTCCTTTAAAAACTGTCATGAGGTCAAAGGTCATAATGACATCCTGCCTATAAGAAATGCAGAGACTCTAAACCTTTGAGAGTGTTTCAGTAAACTGGAGTGTGTGTGATGCCTGCACGGTAAATCTGAACAATCGATGAGGGTGTGTGTTTATATTGTGAAAAAGTGCTGACATCACATCTAGAAAATGCTGAGACGTTGTTCTGCCTCAGCCTGGGAAAACCAGATCGGTGTTTCTTTAGCTCCCCGCCTCGCTTTTCTCAGGTTCACTCTTGGAAATCTAAAGGTCATTGGAACCAAGAAGAAGGAATAGATCTGAAGGAAATGGGCTTATGAGCGACGTAGATTACTGATAATTATTATCTCCTGAGTCTATAATCAGGATCGTGTTTGCCCTTGCTTCCAATTGGCTTTTTTTTTTTGTTTTTTTCCTCCTCCTGTTATTGCAGATCTTCATCCGTCTTGTTTATTTTACCCCTGTGGTTTGAAAGGACTGACGGTGTTTTTGCTCCAGCGTGGTGCTCGGTGCCAACACATGGAGACACATATCAAAGCTCAAAGGTTCTCTTTGTTCTAAATAGAGGAACAGATCTCTGAGGGACGTGTTCAGATCTGTCTGCACCACCACATCCACTCTAGCACCCCTTGTTCCCCAGTCAATGGTAACATTGTTTCAAAAAAGAAAACCTTTAGATTTCAAAAGCCATCAGCGAGTACTAACGTTGAATTAGTGAGTGTGGGTGTTTGTAGTGCAGTGAAAAAGACACTGAACTCATTTGTCATGATGGGAGAAAGGGAGGAAACCCCTGGGGTGTCTGTTTACTCCCAGAGTCTGTGCTCTGGATTTAACCCCAATAAATGAGCGAAAACCCACGTCTACACTGGGTGAAGTTCTTCACAGGGAGGTTAAAATCCGAAAAGGGATGACGGAGAAGTGAAAGCAAGAGAAGGAAGTTACTCAACTGGGCGGTCACTGACACTAAGTTACTGTAAAACTCTCAGATGTATGCGTGAATGTACAAAAATGTGTTTTGATGAATCCGATGGAGTCATTCAAATTCACTTCGTCACATTTTCAACACATCCCACGCACTTTGTTTTAAAAAAAAATATCTGAATTTATTACCAAATGTTCCCTAAAAATGTAATTGGCACACTGTACATTTTTAGTTTGATCGGATGAATACTTTATCAAATATGGACAATTTTTGTGCGTCCTTATTTATGATCTACATCAGTGGTTCTAAACCTTTTCAGCCCGAGACCCCCAAAAAATAAAGGTTCCAGAGACCGGGGACCCCCCACTGTACATGTAGATGGTTGAACACAGACATAAACATTGTAGAACAGTCATGTGGAGACGGGGTCATCTATTAGGGGGAATAAAGGGGAGAGATTTTTGGGGTCCATCCATAAAGTCAGTAAAATGATGGTCCATTGTTCTATGAATCTGTGATAACCACATTTATTTATTCATCTGAATAATATCCACTGTTATCCGGGGAGTTTAGTATTATTTGTGCCTTAGAACATAGTCCTGTTAAAAATGTAAATCCTTGTTTTAATCAGAAATAAAATCAGTTAAAAGTGATCAAAAATGGTGGGAAGAGGTGGTGAAATGGGATTTTAAAAACCACAGAAATTGGTTAAAAGTTGCAGATTAGAGTGGGCGAAAACAGACAGAAAAAGTGGTAAAAAGGTTTTAAAGTGTCAATTAGTTTAAACTAGAAAATAATGGGCATTGTGAATGTGGTTCAATTGGTAAAATAATACGCATGAAATATGGAGAACAATGGTTAAAAGTGACAATAATGGGTCAACATATGCAACGTTAGGTGGCGAAAGTGGTGAAAAAGGTTTATAAGTGCTCAAAATGTCTTTAAAATGGGAAAAAATGCATTAAAAGGAGCCAAAATATGCCAAGAAAATAGGTTTGATTATGTCAAGTTTGGTGTAGTTGCAGAAAAATTATACAAAAAAATAAGCAAAAATGGGCTCAAATTGTTCATCTGACCTAGTGTAGGAGCTGAAAAAAAGGATAAAAAAGCAATTTTAACATTTTTGAACTTAAGTTTGATTTTTCACTTTTCAAAACTGTTTATAATTCATTTAAATAAATTAACTTAATGTAAATAAATCCAGTATCCGTACCTCAGTACAATTTGTAGACAATTTATTCATGTTTTTTATTTGTAACTGAAGTTATTTTGTAGAATTTCCTGTTTTGTTTTGTTTTTTAACAGAGGTTGGTGTCCTTCTCTCGTCCCAATGACTCTATACATAGTCATCCAGTCTGTACTTTGTTATCTCGAGACAACACACTTGAAAACTCTTATCTGTGCACACTGTGGAGTGTGTGTGTGTGTGTGTGTGTGTGTGTGTGTGTGTGTGTGTGTGTGTGTGTGTGTGTGTGTGTGTGTGTGTGTGTGTGTGTGTGTGTGTGTGTGTGTGTGTGTGTGTGTGTGTGTGTGTGTGTGTGTGTGTGTGTGTGTGTGTGTGTGTGTGTTGGAAAGAGGAAAGATAAGAGCCACAACAGTTCTATAGAAGGCAGAGATGAACTGTCACACATTTCTTTTCTGGGACACAGACAGTCTCATCATCTTCTGCCTTTTCTATTTTTGACATGTTTTATGCATGTTTTTCCTCTCCTCCTCCTCCTGTTTTCTGCCCTCAATCAGTACATTCATAAAGCACCTCAGACATCTATGACTATAATTATGCTCTTCAATTCAACACTCAGGTGCGGTTTTAACATAAGCTTTGGGGGAACAAGTTCCAACAGTGGGAAAGTATTTCCCTGCGGCTGGTCGGGAGGTACTTTGTGTCCCTCCGCTTTCAAAGCTCTTGTATCGCAGTGAGATTTGGAGAGAGACAGAGATAGATTATACAATTACCAAAACTACAGACGCAAGCCAAAACACTTTTTAATGCACCTTTTTTTTTTATCCGTGTCACATTTAACTTGTGATAACTTTTAACAAAGAGGGTCTTTCAGATGTTACGATGCTTGACTTTGATGCACCTGCAACATGACCTTCATTCTCCATCAGAGGAGGACAAAAGTTAAAACAACGGGAGCAAAAAAATGATCCGAGGACCACCTTTTTAACACTCATGTCAGGATTTAATATGAAGACCAATCTGAGCAATAACACAGGTAATAATAATAAAGGGGTTGGTCTGTTACTGTGGTCGTTTTATGTATTTTTTGTTGTCGTAGTGTTTTTTTTTTTTTTTTTTTTTTTTCAAATCATTGTTTATCTTCCTGTCATTTTGGGTTTTTGGAGTAAATTTTGTGTAAATTTAGTGTAATTTTGTTTTTTGTTGTCGTTTTGTTACATTTTTCCCTCGTTTTGTGTCTTTTATTTTTTTTGTAATATTGTGTGTTTTTCAAGTCCTGTTGTGTATTTTCCTGTCGTTTTGTTTATTTGTAGTCAATTATTATATAATTGACGTGATTTAGTGATCATGTTTTTTAGTAATTTTGTGTGTTTTTGTTGCCGTTTTGTGAATTTCTCTTTCATTTTGCACACTTTTCACGCATTTTGTGTTTCTTTGGTTTGTGTTTATGGACTCATTATGTGTTTTTTTAAGTCATTTTATGTATTTTCCTATTACTTTGATATTTGTAGTCAATTTTGTACATGTAACAAAAATAACTGATGTCACTTTGTGATTCCTTAGTAATGTTGTGTATCTTTGTTGCCGTTTTGTCATTTTGTATTCTTTTCACTCAATTTGTGGTTTTTGAAGTTTTTATTGTAATGTCTGGAGCTAAACACATATAAACAGAGGAAGCTTTGTTTAAATGATTATTTTAGTGGTTCGAAAGGAGAATTGTTTTTATTTTTCATTAAAAATTCCACTATTGAATTCCATTGTGGGGTCTTCTTTGCTGTTTTTTTTTTTGTTTGTTTTTGGAGAAATTATCAAAGCTGATAATATTCTCCATCAATTATTCTCCACCTATCTTTTGCATTATGAATAAAATCACCATGAATCTTCATGTCCTCCGTCACCACATCTATTTCCCTATTAGCTTATCCAAATTAATCTCTGTAATCTCAGTCTGGCCCCTCTTTTGGCGTCCCACACATTGATGCCGGTGTCATGAGGTAACCGTCTTGATCTTCTGGTGTGAGAAAAGTTCCTAATATCCTGTCACTGACGTCAGCAGTCATTCATTCGGTGTTGAAGAGTAGATGTAAGAAGAATGGAGGCGTTTTTACCAAAACCATGTGTTTTTAGTTGATACGAAGAAGGTTGAAGAGTGAAGGAATGTGATTCAGGCCAGTGTAGCAACTAGGGCACAGATGGAGAAACATTCACGACCTTCGGATTTAGGTACAGCATAGTTGTTTGGGCTGCTGCGAGAAATATTGAGGATTAAATCACAAGATGATAAGTTAAACGATTCAGATATTATATTACAGAGAGAAGCCTTCAGAGGTGTGTGTGATATAAGATACAGTTGTCAGGTATGGACTGTCATGTCAAAACCAAGCTCAAGTATTGTTCCATATGTTTCCTACGGGAGAAGATTAGGGACAATTTTGATGGAGAAACTAATTTTGGGCAGAAGAATCATTAAACATGGGATGTGATTTTAAACTGTCCTTTGTGCCAAAAGATGGTAGTCAACATGAGGTTTACCATTTGAGAGTGAATCAGTGGGAGTTGAGGCCTTTTTATCAGTAGACACCCTCATCAACGGTGGCCAGCTACAGGGTGATCAAGCCGGAGTGTTTCCCACTCTCTCCTATCTGCAGCTTCAGGCCACCTCACACTCATGAGTATACTTCCAAGTTTCCCACGATGCATTTCTAACCTACAACGAGAAAAACCTGAAGCTAAATATCTCTGTGGATTCTCCACCTTTGAAAGTTCTGAAAACATTTTAAGTTAAAATGTGACCAAGTAGAATATCAACATGTGCTCATTTGTTCCTCACGCATACACATTTCATTACAACATTATGGAGGTTTTCGGAGACCCTGCATTGTGCTACTGGTTAACTTCAAAACAAGAGACCTACTTAAAAAAGGGTTAAAAAAAAAAAAAAATTGAAGTTAACCAAAGAGTTAAATGATTCTGATAATATATTAAAGAGAGCATTAACCTATTAGCATTTCAGAGGTGTTGTATAAGTATATATGTCAAAACCAAGCTCAAGTATTGGTAAAAACTCACCTCCAATGTGTTATAAATGTTTCCTACGGAAGCAGATTAGGGCCAATTTTGATGGAGAAAATAATTTTCGGCAAATCAAAAATAAAGTCGAAAAGACGAGATTAATGTTGAAATTTCGAAAATAAGCTCAAAATACAATATTGTGATAAAAATCGAAGGTTTGCTAATAAAGTCAAATCTATGGAAGCTGACGAGGGCTAAATAATAATCTCTGTTATTGAACCTAACTTTGAAATATAGTTTAACGTATTAATCGATACACAGCATTTACTCATTGTTGTCATATGGTGAATTGGCCCTCGTCCGCTTTATTAGTAAATCTTTGTCTTTTATCACAATTTTGTATTTTGAGTTTATTTTCAAAATTTCAACTTTAATCTCTAATTCCGTAGTTTCCTATAATATAGTAATAGAGGCAGTAGCTAAACTAGGTCCATCTATGGGTCACTAGTTTCACTGTGTTTTTCTGAGGACAGGATGTGTCTGTTTTCTGAGTTTTGGCCTTTTTTATTCACTAAAGGTTTATTGGAGTGAACAATTGTACTTATTTCTGTGACTCTTTGACCGTACATCCTGGCAAACAGGTTGGATTTCTGTAAATCTGACCCCAAGCCGTGGTCCTCTGGATGGACAATGTATCGTTAACACCTCTTAAAATGACAGGAAAAGGACAAAAGTACAAGAGAATGTATGAAATAGGTTTGCAAGTTAAATACAACTTATGAGCAGTGAAAAACCATGTCATGTTGGGGCACTTTTTTGTTCTTTTTATCAAGAAAAAACAATTCATGAAGAGGGAGGTGGAGACTGTAAGAGAATTGTGAAGGAAAATCCCGTAAGGCAAAGAGACAAATCACTCACTGCTTACGTTTGTCTGAATTTAGCGTCGCAAGAACAATATTTAACTTTGTGCTCAAGAAAAACATTGTGTTTTTCATCCAAAAATACATCAAAGTGCCGTACGGTACGTCTTCTTCAGAGGTTAGATAGAGGTTCTGTTTGAGCTCGGATGCTTTGAGTAGGTATGCATGACATCAGCGCTATGAACTAATGGTGTTGCATTTCTGAAAGTGATAAACGTGGCAAAGAGTGAAAAATTAGTAATTAAGTTCCCCCCATTTTGTGTCTTATCAACAGTTTTGACATTGGTGCAAATGGAAGAAACTGTTGATGTTGATGAAAGATGTTGTTTTAAAGTAGTAGGCAGTAAAATATGATTTAAAATGCTTAGTGTTTTTTTTTTTTACAATGCTGTAAATGCTGAATATGTTTTAGGCTCATCATACCTTCTTATACCTACCATATAATACTTTTGTTTAATATTTTATGAGTGCCAGGGGGCATCAAATCAACAGCTAACCACCATTATAACCTTCTTCTGTCCAAGTGGAGTTATTTAAAGCTGGTTTTGTCTGTTAATGATGCAAAAAAACAAGTTAAAAAGCTGCATGTACACCAATATCTGCTAAAACATTTAATTATTTGGAAGTTTTCCCATTAGACTTTGGTAATCATCCATGCACGTCAGCATTTTGCATAAAGGCTCCTGCAATTTATTGTTTTGTTTCGTTTTTTGTGGTTGTTTTGTGTAGTTTTCCCTTTGATTTTGTGCTTTCCATTGTTGTCTTGTGTTGTTTTTTGTGTCATATTTTCCTCTAACTCAGTTTTTTGTTGTTGTTTTGTGTGTTATGAGTCAATTTGTGTTTTTTTTTTTGGAGACATGAAGACATATGTATTTGTTTTCTGTGTTTTTGTTGTCGTTTTGTAGTTTTTCTCTAATTTTGTGTTGTTGTTTTGTTTAGTTTTGTTGCTATTTTGTGTGTCATGAGTGAATTTGTGTATTTTTGTTGTCATTTTGTGATTTTGGAGACATTTTTTTGTGTATTCATTTTCTGTTGTTTTTAATTTTCCCCTAATTCTGTGTAGTTTTTTGTTTTGTTGCCATTTTGCATATTTTCTCTCTTCATTTTTTCTTTGTTGTTGTTTTTTTTTTTTTTTTGAGTCAATTTGTGTATTTTTGTTGTCATTTTGTTATTTTGGAGACTTTTTTGGGCCTATGTTACGAATCTAGATTGGATTAATCTCCGTTTGCTGGCTTGAACTAACCAAACATTCCCTGTCTTACGACCGTCGATCACCTTTGATCACAACACTCTGATTTAAACCAAGTGATTACAGCCTCGCTACGTGCGTGTGCACATGAAAGGGGTGGAGATTGCGTCTGACCAATCAATGGAGAGAACTGGCAGACTGAGCATCTTTACAATGAATGGAGGAACAGTTTATGATCTTAAACAAATATAATGAATATAAATTCATGATAACAGTGAAGAGCAACAATGAATTAGTGCAGCGCACAGCAGGAGGCGGAGCTTTCATACTTGCTTAGATCCACTTCGTAACTTGGTACCGACCAGGTTGCTGAAGTTTAAAATGATGAATAATTAAAATCCATAATTCAGACCAAAGACAACACTGTTGTTACAGAAAAGGAAGGAATGAGAGAAGTCAGGCAGGAAACTGCTGACACTGTGAATGTATAAAAGCATGAGATTATTTATGATATTAATCCATTGGATGATAAAGGGACAGCGCTCTGCAGTTGAACTTTATTACAGCACACACGTCTTTCTATTCAAATAGATCTCTATCACACACAGTGAGATGAGAACACATGTTCCTGCTGATAATGTCAGCCCCAGCATATCAATGAATTAATTAATAACTTCAGCGCATATGATCGACACAGTCTTCATCAGCTGACTGTAGATCAGTCCATCAGATATAAATCTATATCTTTCCTAAAGGATGTCATCGGTAAATTAAAGGATTGCATTTATAATTAATAATCTTCTTTCCTAAACGCAGCTGTCAGATCTGCACCAACCAGGATCTTCTAACAATGGGCAGGTCGTTATTTTAAGAGAACTGATTGGTCAGGAGGCGGGGCTTTAGGACTCGCTAACATCCAAGCCAGAGCCAAACCTGGTTACGACCAGGTTAGCCATTGCAATAATGATTAAGCTCCAGCCAGCTTTGTAGTCCAGAGGGGTATTCCATAAAGGAGGGTTAACAAACTCTGAGTTTATCCATAAACTCTGGGTCAACATACCCAGCGATGGGAAACTCTGGGTATCAGATTCCATTACAGCTGGTATGAAGTGGGTCAATCAACCCTTAGTATGTAAACCTAGGGTTTCTTACGTGCACGCGCTCGATAAAAAGCCATCATCAATGGATCGAAGGTTAGACGAACTACCATGGCAACCACCCGGAAGAGAGTGATTTATTCACCCTGATGGGTGAAATAAGCCAGCGTTTGAGGAATATGAGCCTGTTCTAAAGGTGTGTTCACACTGAACGCACCTTCAGTGACTATAGTGGCTTAAATCACCTGTGATTAATCACGCTTTTTGGTCCCTTCATCACTTTATCGCTTCAGTGACTTGACGAGCGGGGAATAATATGAATAAAATATGTCTGAGGAGACATTGCAGCAGCATAGGATGTCTGCATAGAGAGCCCTCCCATTACACTGGCTATAAAGACAGTAAATACCGCTTGATTCTGATTCTGATCATTTATATTGATTTTTAATGTAATGTTGTCCCCAGAGTCATCTCAACGTCGTTGTCATTTTTCTCTTATTTTGTGATGGTTTTTGTTTTGTTGTCGCTTTTTGGAGTCATTTTACGTATTTTCCTCTCATTTATTTGTTTTTTTGTTGTTAATGTTGAGTTATGGGTCAATTTGTGTATTCTTGTATTCCTTATTTTGTGTTTTTTGTTTTGTTGCCATTTTATGTGTTTATGGAGTCATTTTGCGTATTTTCCTCTCATTTTGTTTTTTTGGTGTTTTTGTTGTTTTGTGTGTTGTAAGTCAATTTGTGTATTTTTGTTGTCATTTCGTTGGATTCATTTTCCGTGTTTTCATTGACATTTGTAATTTTGTAATTTTTCTTCAAAATTTTGCCAGTTTGTGTGTATTTTTTGGAGTTATCTTGAGTATTCATGATGTCTAGTGTTTATTTCTGTTTTTTTGTAGGGTTTTTTTTTTTTTTTTTTTTTACTAATTTTGTGCATTTACTTTAGGGGCCGCTCAAAATTAGAGCGATGGCCGTATGTGGTCCTCGGCCCAGCAGTTGCCCATGTCAGCCTTATTAGATCCACATGCTGCACTGTTGTGGGTAAAGGGGTGAAATATCTGTGAGTGATAATATATTCTGTACAGATGGTGAAAGATACTTAGCAGTGTATTTTTACACAGATGTGTATATTTTTATGTGTCAGCAGTTGGGCCGTTGGAGCCTGTTGGCACAGTGATGAAATATTTACACTTCCTGATAAAAGGTGAAGAGTTTGTATCAAACCTGCTCTTCCAGGTCTCAAAATTGACAAAAAAAAAAAAGGGAAACCCATCCATCTTCACTGAGCTGTGAAAGGTAGAGTTGGGAAAACAAGCAGGAGATTCATGTAAACAAAGGCAGTGTGATGGAAGTCTCCATTGACTGGCGTTCATGTGTGTCAAAGGAGGAAAACTCTAAAAACACATCTTCAATGATGTTTTCCTACAAACAGTTTCATAAGTATTGAATTTTCTCAAAATAAACTCATATTTAACGAACCAGATTTAAATTTAGGGGAAGATTTGTTACTATAAACAGTAGAGGTGAGCAACTTTTACCACAGCAGGTAAAAAAAATATATGTGATTTTCTGATTCTAGGGCCACATTATCAACATTCATGGTAGTATTTAGAATAAAGATCAATCTAAGCATTAATACAGGGAAGAACAATGAGTTTGTGTTGTCATTTTGTGTGTTTTTGCTCATTTATTGTTTTGTTTTTTGTGATCGTTTTGTGTGTTTTTCTTTCGTTTTGAGCTTTCTGTTGTTGCTTTGTGTATTCTTACTGTTGCTTTGTGTGTTTTTGAAGTCATTTAGCACATTTTCCTCTCATTTATGTTGTCATTTTGTGATTTTGAAGACATTTTTTTGTGCATTTGGTTTCTTTGTTTTTGTTTTTTAATTTTGGATTTTAAATTTGTTTTGTGTGGGGTTTTTTGAGTTATTTTGTGTATTTTTTAATCTAGTCTTTATTTCTGTAATTTTGTATGTTTTTTTATGTCATTTTGTGCAGTTAGAGTCATTTTGGAATTTATCTCTAAGTTTGTGTTGTTGGTTTTTTTGCCATTTTTGTGTGTTTATGGAGTAATTTTGCGTATTTTGCTCTCATGTCATTTTTGTTGTTTTGTGTGTTACAAGTAAATTTGTGTATTTTGGAGACATTTTTTTGCATTTGTTTTCTGTGTTTTTGTTGTCATTTTGTCATGTTTTTGGGGGGGTTTTGCCATTTTGTGTGTTTTTGGAGTGAATTTGCATAGTTTCCTCTCATTCCATTTTTGTTGTTGTTGTGTGTCATGAGTCCATTTGTATGTTTTTGTTGTCATTTTGTGATTTTGGAGACATTTTTTGCGTATTAGTTTTTGAAATTTTTCTCCAATTTTGTGTTGTTTTTTTTGTGTGTGTTTTTGGAGTCATTTTGTGCACTTATTTTGGGGGCTGCTCAAAATTAGAGCGAGGGCCACATGTTAAATTAAAAATAGAGATAAAATAACTGTTACAAAATATTTTAAATAATGGTGATGATATTAATCATATTGTCGACTAATAATTGACTGATTAGTCTAAGTAGTCAATTAGATAGATTAGACTAATCTTTCCATATAAATATAGAGCCATAAAACCTAGAGTGACTTTAGTTTAAATGTAGAAAAATAAATAAAATAAAGTTCCTCTTGTTGTTGAAGCTTTATTTCCTCTTTTTGTGATCAGGTACCTTCGTAAAACTGCACTGTCATTACTTGCTGTTGATGACGTCGCTGACTTTTACAAGGTTAACACCACATTGCAAACTTTCCCACGATCTACTTTCTGTGTCACTTTAGGGTTACTGGAACTCTGGCACATTAGAATGTACAGTCAGCAAAAAAAGAGGCTGTTATCATGAATAAAAAAACAAAACCCCACTTTCTGCAGAGGAAAATGCTGTGATAAAGGAAAAATGCATGAATGTTGCACTATTTTAGATATTTATTTAATCATTTTTACTTTTATGTCATTTAGTTTTATTGCAAACATTTAAAAACACTCTTTGAAACTGAAATTCATCTTTACACCATTTATATTTTATACATCCGTCCATTTTCCTACCAGCTTGTTTTTGGTGCCATATCTCCATCTTTCTTTAGACTCTAGGACCTGGACTGGGCATATGTTTTATACACATTTACACAATTTATTTGCAAGTTGAATCTTTTGATCCCAGCACAGTTTGTAGAGATTTGAACGAGGGGGATTCCAACGTTAACTGCTGTTTTGCTTTCGTCCTCCATGATTTATCGACGTCTCCGACCACAGAGCGCAGCTGTTTTCAGTGATAAAGATAATAAAATAAAGATGATAAAAAAGCTCTTTGAAAGTTGGTTCAACTTCGATAATGGCACTAAATAAAGGAAATGAGATTCTAGTTTTTCAGAGAAAACAATACATCATTGATGTTACTTTAGCCCTTGTTTAACAGTTAATACATCATTAAAAATACATGAAAAAAAATCATCATCAATGGACTGTTGTCATTATTATTGCTGTCCTTTATATAATCCGTCTTAAACACAATCCAATTTTTAACCCTTTTTAAATGTTAAAATGAATGCTAACATTATTATGGTAACATTAAATCTGTTTTATGAATCTATGGCTGTGTTAGAAATCACATACTAATGTACTAAACATGACAATCTCAATGCGAACATTTTTAAATCAAAGTTAAAGGCACTTTTATTCTCTACTGCGTATGATTGAGAGAGAGATGTTTGGTCATGTTGTTGATGTAATATGTTTGTTGATGATTTGAATTGATTTTACTGATTATTTTAAATGTTCTTATTGATTTTAAACAATTGAATGTTATATCATGTAAAGTACATTGAGTTGCCTTGTGTATGAAATGCACTATACAAATAAATTTGCCTTGCCTTGAGTATGTACTGTCTACTATTTATACTAGTAGTATGATTAGGATGATGAGCGTTCACACTGAAGTATACTTCCAAGTTTCCCAAGATGCATTTGGAACCTACGACGACAACAACAGTTCTCCCGTACTTAATCTTTTCATACGATCTAATCTGAATGCACTACATGCTAATTTTGACGTCAGACTTAGATGAGTAGTATGTACGTTAGTATGACATTTACAACGCAGTTGTAAGTTTGACATCAAAATAAGTATGCAGTGCGTTCACGGTAGATAGTGTGAAAAGATTTAGTATGTGAGAAATACCTGAATGTATACTATGTGGGGATATTTATGAAGTATGCACTAGTCATACTCAACTGTCCCATGATGCATTTTGAGCGGAATGTAAACTGGTCCCGGGACCAGCTTCAAGCAAAAAATCACCTCTTTCATCGCCTTTTCAAAATAAAAGCATGTCTTTCATTAGTTTTTTAACGCGTTTGTAAATAGGGCTGTGAGTGTGTTTCTGTGAGTTTTATGGATCAAATGAGCACATGTTGATATTCACTTAAAATGTTTTTAGAATCAACAGAGATATTTAGCCTCAGTTTGCTTCAGGGTTTTGTCGTTGTAGGTCCCAAATGCATCTTGGGAAACTTTGAAGTTTACTTCAGGAGGAACGCTCATCACAATCATATAGCATATAACAGACACACAGTATATACTCATTGAGTTTGTCATGGATAGTACGTTAGTGTGACATTTCCAACACAGCCAGCATGCACATGTGCAGGTAAGAATCCCGCCCTTTTCTCACAGGTGCGTTTCATTGGCCGCTTGTTAGCGTTAGCAGTCATAAGAAGTGTTTGTTCACTCTCACAGTGAGTTTTCTACTAGTTTCTAGATGCAGCATGTATAGTGTTTGTATCTGTTGGATTGTGAGTCGTCTCCATGCCATGGAACACTTTAGGTGTCTCTCGTTGCGAAGTAAGTGACATTATTAGCATTTATTTTAACAATATTAAAACCATCTGGGAGATTATTACCACCTCAATGCAGACTAGATACGAAACATGACTGACAGACATAATGAGCAGGTCTGAAAAAAGAAAGGTGGCATGTGTCAAACTCAAGGCTCGGGGGCCACATTTAAATTTAAAGCTCTTAATTTGTCCCGCAGGAGAAACTAAAATAATGACAGCGAAAACTTGACTCATTGTGTAAAATCACCAACTAATTCAGTTATCGATATCTCAGTACCTCCAAATAAATGATATCAATAAAACTGCACATTTGTTTTAAGGGCTCAGAGTTTTTCTCATAACTGTATTACATGATGGCATCATTTTTAACCTCAAATTGTTGCAAGTACTCACCATTTTTTCCACAATACTACTATTTTTTGCAAATTATTCCCCAAAATTCCCCAAATTAAATAATATCTACTATTATCCAGGAAATTTACTTTTATTTGCGCCATAGTATATAGTCATCTTAGAGATGTAAATCATTGTTTTAATCAGAAATAAAAATGGGTTCAAGGTGGTGAAATGGGATTTTAAAAACCACAGAAATGTCTTAAAAGTTGCAAATTAGAGCGGACAAAAACGAACAGAATAAGTGGTAAAAAGGATTAAATTTGTCAATATTGGCTTAAAATGGGAAGAAATGGGGCGGGGGGGGGGGGGGGGGGGACACACAATTATTATAAACTGGCAAATAATTGGGCATGACTAATTGTGAATGTGGTTAAATGGGCAAAAATAAGTATGAAATATGGTTAAAAGAGGTTAAAAGTGACAATAATATGCAACATTAGTGGGGAGAAAAGTGGTGGAAAGGGTTTCTAAGTGCCAAAAATGTCTTGAAAGTGGAAAAATGTGCAGAAAGCCTTGAAATTTAATGAAGTGGCAGAAATGGGAGTAATGGAGCCAAAATGCATGAAAACGAGCAAAGATATGGAAAGAAAAAGTGATGAAAATAGGCAAGTTTGGTTGAGTTGCAAAATAAAATTAAATTCAAAGTGTGTGCGTGCGTGCGTGTGTGCGTGTGTGTGTGTGTGTGCGTGTGTGTGTGTGTGCGTGTGTGTGTGTGTGTGCGTGTGTGTTGGTTTGAAGGTGTGAAACAACCAAAACCAGAAAAAAAACTTCCCTCAGCAGAAAACACAAACATGCAGGTTTCCTGATCAGCAGCAAAGAACATCATGTTTCTGTTTCTGCTCTTACACATAAAACCACCAAATGAAAGCCTTCAGGGCTTTGCTCAGAAACAGACTTTTTTTATTTATGTCTTACAGCACATCCAATATCCAAATAGGAGTTTTTCATAACATATTTTTAAGCCATTTATTAAATTTGTGCTATTTATGTCGTCATCTGAGTTTCTTTTCTCGAGCACATTTTGTATACAACATGTTTCTGTGCTTTTATTTAAGATATAAAGTCCCTTTCAGTCAATGTGGTTTCACTTCATGTATTTTCACCATTAAATCTTTATTATGATCTGCACTAATCCACACTTAGATAGCCATCAGTGCATTATCCCAAGTAGCTTTTTATAGCTTTATGCCTGTAGATTTTAATAATGAACAAAAGTAGTTATTTATTTTATGTAAATTACTTGTTTAGGATCCATATATAAAATTAAACCTAAATGTTTTCATCTGATCCATTGTGTCGGGTTATTTAACCACCTGTACAGATATAAATGTAATGTGCAGTAAATACACGAAACAATTTGGCAATTTTATTTTCCATATTTGTGGCAATTATTTCAATTCAATTCAACTTTCTTTATATAGTGCCAATTACAACAATAGTCAAAAGCCCAATATTAACTGCTTTATAGTTCACATGGTTTAAATTTTTCTGCGGTATATTATTATTTCATTTTGTTTTATTTATTTTTTATTTTAAAGCCTATTGATTTCAACCAGGATTTGGGATAATTTGACTGAATTAATATAATAGAATAATGTTGTTGATTTGTTCCTGTATTTTACATATTTATAGTATTTCTGTAGGAAGCACAAAAAAATATGAATACAAAATGTGTAATAGAATATTCTGCACCCAGAGAGGATATTTAAAAAGAACCAATCAGACACTAGCATTAGGTCAGCTGACCACCAAACAGGTTCAGAGTGAGAACAAGGCACAGCCTGGTTTTCCTGCTCATGTGTTGGACTTTTAGGACAGACTTATTGCACCACCTAGTGCAACAAAAATGCAAGAAAGCTTGATATAAAACATATTTTATGAACTACATATGTGTAGAACTGTACATAGAACTGTAACATGGTTCTTCAGTTTTGCCTTAAATTATAATTGACATTTCTTATCGAACTTTCATGGCAATTACAATTACAAAGTCAATTATCTAAACTCAGTTACATATTAATTACAATTTCGACAGCAACACATTTTTTTAATGACAATTACAATTATAATTACACCATAATTGTAAATAATTATAATTATAATTTACCCCAATCCTGGTTGTATTATTTAATTTCACTTAAAGTTGAAATGATATTAATAGATTTAAAACCTTTGATGTTCTTCCCAAAATTGGACTGTGGACCTTAAAGTACATCTTTTTTTTTTCTGATGCATTAGGTCCTCACCTAAAAATTAGAAAGAGTTCATTAATGCTTGTAAAATATTGTGATTTTCCTTCCATTTCTGAAATACCGTTAAAGGGAAGAATTACTAAAATGTTCTTCTAACAAAAGAAAAAAAAATCTAACTTGAATGAAAATTAATAAACTGTTTTTAGGAAGAAATAGTAATTAAAACAAAGGCCTGAAAAGGCAACATTTTACTGTAGACTCTGATTAAATGTTAGTCGTTAAAATGTTATCATGGATTAATTCATATGTGATTTGTTGAAAGAACGCTCTGTTTTTTTTTTGTTACTCAATAAAGAAAGTCACATTTTTAGACACCAAAAATTCTTAGATCATTTCAAATTTTGAGCAAAACACACAATTTGCCATTCTATGTAACGTCAACCGCTTTCATTTCAGCTCTTTAGTGACTCTGTTTTATCCATCCATCCATTTTCAGACCCACTTATTCCTGTTTGTCAGGGTCACGGGGGTCTGCCGGTGCCAATCTCCGGCTCTCTTTGGGCGCTGGGCGGGGGTACACCCTGGGCAGGGCGCCAGTCCATCGCAGGGCAAGACTCTGTTTTAATAAGATTTAAATAAACTATGATATAAACTGGAATATTTCCATCTGCTGACCCCCCGCCCTATATTTGTCACATGGCTTCTATGATGTTTGGCAGACAGAGCTGACTTTTAAGTTGAAAACACAAGTACTGACCAGTTGTTTTGCATAACTTATGAGATTTAAAATGACAGAAATAGATATTGCTTTGCAGGACAGAGCCTTACAGGTCATTCATATTTTAAACAACACAAACCAGCGCTTTAAGGAGAGGATTCTGGAATTCGAGCTGGCTGAAGAGGCAAGATTGGCCCTAATAGTTGATTATACTAAGAAGGTTAGTGCTGAACAGAAGTGCTGAGGAAACGGTCATTCTGAAAAGCCTGGGGTGCATGCCTCACCCAGACGGCATGGGGTATATCCCAGATGTCCTGGGCTGTCCCCCAAAGAGCAGCATTCACACCCATAATCAGAAAACACCACAACTGATGCTTTGGGAAGAGCAGCCGTTGGCACCAATACCTGAGACGAGGCAACCACTGATGCATCTGAAAAAGCAGCCATCAGCATTTCCAAGTTGTCCACTGGAGCTAACACCTAGACCTCCGGAACAACTGCCACCGATGCCTTGGAAGAAGCAGCCACACACACCTTCAGAAACGATGCCTGCATGGGACCACTTCAGGAATGCTGCAACTGCCACACATGGAAGCAGTGCCATTTCCAAGTCCTCCCCTGGAGCAAAAAACAAGATCTCCAGCGAAAGTACCGCAGCCACCTCCAGGAGAGCTGCATGTGATGGGGCTTCAAAAAAAGCAACTGCGGACACCTCCAGGAATGCTGCAACATGCAGCAGGAAACGGTATTTCTAGGATTGGTGTAACTGACACAGAAAGAAGTCATGAAATCATTTCTCAGATGACAGAGCAGGAAGAATTTTGTGCTTGGTTGGAAAACAAAATGGCTCTAAAGAAGGACTTAATACCACTTTAAAAGATCTTGAAGATGCTCAACCAGTAAGAAGAGACACACACAGGCAGTTTTACATTATAGTGCAGCAGATTAGTAAAAAAATATATATTTCACTTTTAATTTGGCACAGATACTCTCTAAGGGCCAATATTCTGGAAAAAGGCGTTGGCCACTCAAAAAGTCAATATGGCGGCCATTTTTCAAGATGGTCGTATTTGCTATTCAATGGTTATTATATGACCAAAAACTGCTCGGATCGGGCCAAACAAGGTGTCAGCGGAAAGGTCTGGCCCACCCGAGTCTGAATATGTGCATCCCCCCCCCGCCCCCTTCCCCGGGTAGAGTTAGGACTGCGCCCACTAGAGGCCAAACACTCAATCACCTCAAAAAACTTACTCGGATCTAGTCAAACAAGGAGACAGCGGAAAGAAAACATTATTGGATTCATGTTTATTCAACTTAAAACAATGTTTTGTATTAAGTTGGCAATTTTAGAATATATATACTATATATATTCTATATAGAAGACAATTTGATTTAATTGTCTTCTTTTTTCATTTTTTGTTTGTTATTAAACATTATTAAAATGTGTATTAAAAACGTAAAATAGCATTTTTAAAACTGTATGTTAAAGCTTTTTTTGACGTTGTTGATATTTTCAGTTTTTAGCTTCCTGTTGTTTCAAGTTATCAAATGAGTAGTATCTAGTAACGTGTTAAAAAAAAAGCTAATTTTTAATTTCTATTTAATTGTTTTGTTTATTTTATTCAATACAGAAAGCCAATGTTTCATTTCCTATAAATGACCACATGAGGACGCTCTCGTTTCAATATCAAAACAGCTGCCATCAGCTTTTTTATTTTATTTTTATTTTTTTTGCTAGCTGTACTAGCAACAAAACTATATTTCTAAGTTTAAACTCAGTTATTTTTGTATTTTTAATGTTAAATGCTTTATCTGATTTCGTCAGTTTTTAATCTTTTTAAGAAAAATAAATAAAGTTACATTGTCAGCCAGTTCCAAGGATGCAATGCAGAAAACAAGAATCATTTAATAAACACGACACTCAATCACATAAATTAGTCACGAGAAATCAGCAAAGCTACACATGGAAAGGAAATATATATTTAAAGTGAGTGCATCTGTGTGCTTTTCCCTCCTGAATATATACTGTACCTACATTCATCCTGATGTTTACTGGAACACTTGTATTTATTATTAATGCTACAGACTTGATGAAATCCTGTCTTTGTCTCCTTTTCTTTCTTTCTTTCTTTCTTTCTTTCTTTCTTTCTTTCTTTCTTTCTCTTTCATAAATGGGTTAATGACAGCTAAATATTCTAACTGCATTCATTTTTTTTTAGTTAAAAAAGGTTTAAATAAATAAAAGATACCAAATTTGTAGTAACTTAGTATACATTTTCAAAATATCATGTGGTGTGACTGTCTGGCCATGATTGCTGTTTAAAAAATTTTTTTAAATGACTAAATCTATGAATGTATTTTCTGCCCTATTTTAGATCTTGTTCAGTCCTGTGTAAGATTTCAAAGTATTTCTATTTTTTATTTCCATCACAATATTCATGCAAACCGTACCCGATGATGCCCATTTAATGAAATAATTATACGTCATTAACCCAAATATATTGAGTTGTTTAAATGCAGCTGTCATGCCTACATCTTATGTAAAAAGGTATTTGTGTCATCATTAGATTTGTTTTCTATTGATTTTGCAGGTCCAGCCCTATAATAATATCACTCTGATATTATGTTACTGAAGCACTGATGCTGACCTTCCTGAAGGTGATCTGTTCCTTTGGTGCCTCTTGGCTACATCTGGCACAGCTGGTTTCTTGTTCAAAGGGAAGCATGTCTATCAGAATGAATTGAAGCTTTAGCTGTTTTCCACTTTTCACTTTAGTTATCAGTAGTTTTAAAAAATGAACATATTTTTCTGAATACAATATTTGGATACAAAGCTTGTTTTTATTCATATTTGAAACATTTTGTTTTATTGTGAACATTTAAAATGAAGCATGCCGCTGAGGAAACATTTTGTTCCTAAATCCGTCAGTATTTTGTAGCAAACTTAACCAATATATTCTATGATCTTGTATTTTTTTTTTTATCTTTATATATTATGTTTTAAACCTTCAAAGGTAGATAATTTAGTGTTTATTGCATTTAAAACTAGAGTTGTTTGACCACATGCTGCCAAAACAACGATTCCCACACGGAGCAATTCTGAGCACATTTTATTTGGGAAAACGAGTAATTTCAACATGATTGTTTAGTTATTCAGACTTCGAATTGCATGCTCTAAAGGGCCGGATTTGGCCCTCAGGCCTTGAGTTTGACACGTGATTCTTAGGAACAACATGATGCTTCTTCAAAGAGATCGGTCTTATTCAGTCTGACCTTCCTGTCAATCATATATCAGTCAAAGACCAACCCCCCCCATTATCCCAGCCTGTTGTATTTTCATGTGCTTTTTTAACCCAGATGTGTATAATGAATGTTTGATGACACCTTGCACTCCATCCATCAACCTCTCCCTGCTCACCTGGTCACACTGAGAAATTCACCTGCAGAAGCTGCTGAGTGGACTCGTGTTCCTGATCCTTTTTACGTCAATAACACACCTGCAGAGGCACATCAATGAGGTTTCCCTCTGGGAATTTCAGGGCAACATTTGATCGTGTGTGTGTGTGTGTGTGTGTGTGTGTGTGTGTGTATTTTCTCTGCATGTGTCAGACAGATACAGGTGAGATTTCCCTTTTGCAACAGTTGACTTCCTCTACTGAAGTCTGAACAGTCGGATGAGTCGCCTGGGAATACAAAAAACCTTTTTATATTCACATCAAAAACCCCCACGTCTTATTATTCTCTGCCAAGTGAAATGAACATATCCACAGCTGTACGCTTTCTGTCTAAAGACAGATGTCAGACTTCATTTTAGTGCTTTAATAGTTTTCACAGCACCTAAGACCTCACCTCTCTGATCAGATTTGTCTTTCAAGCCTTTATATATTTTTTTTATTGAAAGAGGAATCGACAATCGCTCTCTGGTTAATACAGTTTGCAGGCCAACAATTACAGATGAATCAAATATAATCATATTTGTTAGTTTGTGAATATCATTCCAACACGGAGCACCAATTGTTTAGCTTTTGTTTTGGGACCTACGGTGAACTTGCATATTAGCTAAATATTTAATTTAACATGTGACAATAAGATTAAACATTTAGATTTAGATTTAACATTTACATTTAGATGTAACATTTACATTTAGATGTAACATTTTATATTTAGTTTTTTTTTTTTTTTACAAATCTACCTTCATAGAAATTAAATGGGGCTTTTCCCCACATATTTGTCATTAGACTCGCTCAGTGTTCACACCCCCACAACACATAATGCACAATAGTAGCATCACATTATACTTTCAGCAGTCCTTCTAATGTCCCACCCTAACTCCCTCTTCCCCTGCCCCCTTCCCCCTCACCAGGGTGTAATACTGCTCTCTAACTACATGTAGTGTTGATCTTTGATAGCATATGCAGACATGGTAGAAGAAGAAAAAATAAGGCGTTTAGGAAAAAAAAGAAGAAAGACAAGTTTATTATTTTTGTTTACTTTTTTAATGGGTGGTTATTTTACGCACAGTAATTTGCATGTGGCCTACAATAACATAATAATAATAATCATAATCATAATCATAATAATAATAAAAGAAAAGAGGAAAAAAAAATCGTATGTTTCTTCCGGAGGCGTTTGATTTGTCGGGGATGACATCAGCTCTGGAGTGAGTGTGCAGAAAAAACCCTACGCCCTCTCCTCTGTGTGTGTGTGTGTGTGTGTGTGTGTGTGTGTGCGTGTGTGTGTGTGTGTGTGTGTGTGTGTGTGTGTGGTATAAAAACACAGGGCCACTCCTATCAGGGCTGCACTCCTCACATGTCTGCAGAGAAAGGAAGAAAAAGCAGAAGAAGAAAGAGGAGAAAAGAGGAGGAGTCAGCCCGAATAAACGGACCTCAGATCAGATCCAGCTCCAGACATCCACAGCACCATGGCCACGCTGCTGCTGGACCCCGCGGACATGGAGCCTTTGGGCGGCCACAGCCTCACCGCCTCCCCGTCCCCCTCCAGCCCTCCGCAGCACTTCAACGACACCAAGTTCTACCTGCTGGTGGTGATCGGGGAGATCGTTTCAGAGGAGCATCTAAAGTGTGCCATTGCGGACATAGAGAAAGGTAAGATTTGATGTTTATCTGCACAACAGGAGATGGAACTTCATCATGTTGTTGTTGAGGATGAAACCAGAGGTTGACGCAGTGCAATGACGCAGGACATTAATAAAAAATAAATGATGTAAAATATGTGCACATTATTCTTTAAAAAGGATAGAGTAAATAAATAGTTGTCCGCCCCTCCCTGAAACCATCAAACCCCCTCCCCTCCCCTCCCCCTCCTCTTCCAACCACTGTATGTTCTTTTCACCTTTATTTATATCAGCAAACACGTGCTTTTAAAGCAGCCATTTAGCCTTTATTTCAGGCAATGCGTCAGTAATGCAGATGTGTCTGTGTTTACCACTCCACAGATTACAGCCCGGAAGCAACACTGGGCGTTTAAAACTGTTATTTTATTCTGAAAATAAGCGGTCTGAAAACCAGTGATTACATACCATCTAATTATGAACACGCTTTTTAAAAACCGTGCCTTTGGGAACATTTCACCATCATCATCATCGTTATTATCATCCAGCATCTGGGACTGACTCTCTCTCATCCCCAAACCGGCTTGTGGGCGTGGCTCTGTCCGCACTGCGGTCCCTACGGAAGGCCAGGAGGGACATTCTTCAAGCTGAGAAGGGCGTTTTTACCCCCAGACAACATGGCGCAGATACTTTTAGGTTGATAAGTCAAATCTGGTTTAATATTTACTCTTTGCTTCAATACCTAGACTAATCTGTAGCTTTATGTGATGAATTAAATAAGCTTAAATAAATAAAATTCCAACAACGTAGGTTTGAAGAAGTTAAATTACCTTCTTGTTGGGCTATATGGGCCGTTTAGGTAATTGACAAAGGTATAAAGACTCGAGTACTGATATGTCTAACTCAAGTAGAAGTACTGTTACTTGGTTGAAATTGTATTGGTAATAAATCTTGGTACGGTTCCCTTGCATACATTAAACGTCTATATGTATAAATTTAAAAAGAAAGAGACCAAATCTTGCACAACTGGAAATTTATTTATTTTCCACAAAAGCATCTGTAGAAAATAAAAGGTTTGTCAAAATGTACATTTATTTATTTTTTAAAAAATAAAATAACACCTATGAATTTCATTTAGATAATAATAATAATAATAATAATAATAATAATAATAATAATAATAATAATAATAATTCTCAGGCTCTAAGTCGTCTGGTCATTTAATTTTTTTGTTGTGTCACAATGTAAAATAAATTTTAAAAATGTACTACGGTTGGGTGTAGAAATGTAATGAATCACTTTCCTTCTTTTAAAACGTACATAAGTACAAGTAAAAGTAGAAGTACCCATAAAAGCAACTAAATTACAGGTTTATAATTCCTTCAACCTTGGTTTGAAGAAATGAAATGACTCTTACCTATTGGATTATGGATCATTTAGGTAATTGATGGGTTTAATTGCTCCCTCCCTGTAAAAAGGTTAAGTCCTTAAAAATCTGCAAAAACAAACAAGCAAATAAGAGGAGCAGTGGTTCCCAAACAGGGGTGCGTGTACTCCTGGCGGTACAGGAGCACATTGCAGGCGGTACTCTGAAAGATTTAAAAAATAATTGGGAAATGTTTCCAGTTCCTTTTTAGGCCATTTTTCCGCCAAATTCACCACAAACTAACAGTACTATTGCCTAATAAAATACTATATTTTCTTGTAATTTTTTGAAACAATATTATTTTATGCTAAAAATATAAAATATAAATGCACATGAATTTGCAAGACGATTACAACCAAAAATGACAACCTGTATCTGGGATTTGTTGACAAGTTTGTTCTTTTTACTAATGAAATTGAAAGTAATAATGCAGGAAAAATGGAAGACTGACCTTGACCTTGAATACGACCTTCAGCGAAAGGTCAAGGTCACACATTGAAAGGAAATGTTGTTCAATGGTACCAGTCTGAGCTCTGTATCTCAATTTGTGGCCAAGTTATAGATAAATTTTTATTTATTTTTTGTGACGTCATGAACTTTGACCCCTACCGGTCTTTTTTACTGGTAGGTCGTACAGCTTCAGTCCAAGTCAATAAAATACTCCACTTGAGATGAGCCTTTCATAAATGTAAGCATCAAACTTATACGATCAATATTCGTAGAGATATGGAAAATGTTGATTTTTGACACTTGATGCGAACTTGACCTTGACTTTGACATTTTGGCTCCAAAAAAGGTCGACTGCACATCCTTGACATTGGCCCTATGAGATGACATATGTGCTGCATAAGTGTGGAGTGAAAGAATATGGCCTTAATTCTGTAAAATGCTTATAAAAATCCAATGCATTATTATTATTATTATGAACTTGAAACTATATTTGTAACAAAACACTGACCAAAAAAGTAATATATGAAATATTTTTGGTAAAATGGCACCAGCTTTCCCTTTTATTGTCCCTATTTTTTATCATGTTGTGTGTCTTTCATGGTCCTTATCTTCATAATGCTTCCATTGTTCGTAATCACAGTGCGAATGAGCCCCAGTGACTCAGCACAGCTAAAGCTAACATTGCTAGCATGAATAACAAAGACTATAGATAGACATTTCCAATCAATGATATGGTTTCTCCTGCCATTTCTGTGTTTACTATAAAGGTAGTCAGTGAATTACAGACGGTATGTGTTATAATAATCCTGTGTGGGTGTTAGTGAGACATTTATAGGATGTGATTCACACGATATGGGTTTGTGTTGTGGCTCATTCTTTACCGACTTTCTTCTTCAACTTCTAATGCAAATGTCAAACTCAAGGCCCGGGGGCCAAATCTGGCCCTTTAGTGCAGTGGTTCTCAACCTTTTCAGGCAGCGACACTCGAAATAAAGGTTCCAGAGACTGGGGACCCCCACTGTACCTGAAGGTGGTTGAACACAGACATGAACATTGAAGAACTGTACTGTGGAGACAGGGCCGTCTATAAGAGGGAATAAAGGGGAGAGATTTTTGGGGTCCATCCATAAAGTCTGCAAAATGATGGTCCATTGTTCTATGAATCTGTGATAACCACATTTATTTATTCATCTGAATAATATCCACTGTGACTACGTGACTAGAAATGGTGGAAATAGTGGAACAGGTGGTGAAATGGGATTTTAAAAACCATTGAAATTGGTATAAAGTTGCAAATTAAATCAGGGCTTTCGCCTTTAATTGGCCATGTAATGTTGTTACATACATGGAATTTGTCCTCTGCATTTAACCCATCCCTGAGGAGCAGTGGGCAGCCATTTTTGCAGCACCTGGGGAGCAGGTCGGGGTTAAGGGACTTGCTCAACATCCCACAGTGACGGCCCAGGTGAGGCTTGAACCAGCAACCCGCCGATTACAAGCCCAGCGTCCTTAACCACTAGACCATCACTCCCCTTAAAAGTGGCCAAAATGGAAAAAAAAATCTGATAAAAAGGGTTCAAAGTGTCATCATTGCAAAAATGTTAGTTTAAACTGACAAATGATAGGCATGACAAATTGTGAATGTGAGTAAATTGGCTAAATAAGCATGAAATATGGTGAAAAAGGTTAAAAGTAACAATAATGGGTCAACATATATGATATTAGGTGGGAAAAGTGTTGGAAAGGGTTTATAAGTGTAGAAAATGTCTTGAAAAATTAGTGTAGTTGCAGACAAAGGGTAAAAATAAGCAAAAATGGGCTCAAGTTGTTCAAAACATATTCTTAGTTTCTTGTAGGCATCTGGCGACTCCAAATGGAGTCCCAAACTAGGGCACATTAATGCCGACGTTATTATTTTTTCCACCTAAAATCTGTGACCATCTTGAGAACAAACTGCTCCATGTTTGGCCCATGATCTAAAATAAATCTGACACCTCTGTTGTAATGTATGTTCTTGTGTGTCTGTATTTCAGGAATCCGATCATGGGACACCAATCTGATTGACTGTAACCTGGACCAGGAGCTCAAACTGTTCGTCTCCAGACACTCGGCTCGCTTCTCTGCTGATGTCAAAGGTAAACCTTGAATTTCACGTGTCGCTCTCCATTAAGTCTTTTTCCACTGGCGGCTTTTTTGGACTTTCCCTAACTGATTCTATTACCCATTAAATTGTAGATGAAATAAATTCTGCAAATATAATCTCATTCACAATTTTGGTTTGATTGTCACCAATTACTAAAAAGACGTACAAAGGCTGCTTTGTACTATGTGACTTTAAATATGTTTTAAAAAAACAGGAAAAATGTCTTTTTGTTATATCATAAAGAAATCATGAAAGGTTCAAATGAAAAAAGGTACCAAAAAATATTGTATTGATATAAATTACTAATGTTTTAAAATTATTATATAAAATGTATTATTATTATTATTATTATTTAGTGGTAGGACTAGATAAAAAAAATTATTAATTAGAGACTTTGTAATGAATTAATCTGGATTATTGTAAATTAACAATATTTGACACGAGAAGCAACATTTTACAGTTTAAATGGATTTTAGTTTAGGACTGAATCAATGAAAACAATAACAACAACAAAATAGTTTTTTATTATTTCCATCACCAAGTGATAACATAATGTGTAATAAGAATAAATAATTGTATGATTGCATTGTTCACAAATCACAAACTTAAATTAAAGTAAGCTATATTCATGCTTTTTTGGATTTTTTGGTGAACTTTCTGAAACAAATGTGTTTTTGTATTAAAAAAAACAAAACAAAAAATCAGCACTTAGTACAGAACATTCCAGAGAAGTGGAAGATGAAGCTGGGGAAATTAGTTTGAAATAGTCTTTCTACATAGCAGTTGATAAGTTGAGTCAAACAATGCTATCTGTAGCAGCGCTTCTAGCCCCGCCCACATCATCTAACACTGACTTTGTTCATTTGTCACTCATAGACTTATTCATTTAGGCTCTCAGCCCTGTCTGAGTGTCCATTGTGGATTGGAGACACTGTCTGCTCCCACTAGGACCGTTGGACTAGCTGCTACATGGTTAGCATTGAAGTGCTAGCTGCTACATGTGTAGCATTGAGGTGCTAGCTGCTATATGGTTAGCATTGAGGTGCTAACAGAGGCTATAAGAACTCTGGTGATCGGCAAACTCTTTTTTGCACAATTTGCAGCGCTTTTCTTTTCCATCCGGTGCTTTTATTGAAACTAAAATTAACGCTCATGAAGCACGGGAATGACTTCTCCTCCAGTTCTCCCGTCTCTGTGTCATCTTGTGCATTAGTATTATGGGTATACCGGGAACTCGTGAAATGAGAAAGGTTCCATGCAGATTAGAGTGCAAAAAAAAAAAACCTGATGAACTGCATAATTTTCTTTTTTGGTGCATTATTGTTCTGTAAATAATGAATTGCAATTAATGTGTCAAATTCCCAGCCCTAATATTATTACATGTAAACTACATTTCTCAGTTGTGGTTGCTGTCAGACATCTATACCTTCCTATACTTTCCTATACCTTCCTGCTGTATATTAAGGCTGCAGCTTTTATTGCCCATCCTTGGAACGCTCGCTCGGCAATTCGTTGCCTGGCACTTTTATTACGGTGTCGTTTGCAGTTTGAATGAGCCGTTCAATAACGGTGGAATAGATCCTGAGTGGATGGACATGTGGGCTGTCAGCAGGCAGTGTAATGGCCTCGATGGTAACCAGCAGTTCCTCACCTCTATCCAGCCAAATGGCAACGCTGCAAACCAGCAGCAGATTGAAAGTCATGACATTCAAGGATAATAAAAACACAGAATGGGGCTCTAGTTTCCAACTTTAATTCATAAAGCTTGTTTGAAGCATTGCCCCTTCCTCCACTCTTCTGTCCCTCCCTTCCTCCCACATCCTGTTGCCTTGCAACAGTTGATATGGGAGTAATTAGCTGCGTGGGATCCCTGGTGGCCAGTGTCTGTCCCAGAATATAGAGAAAAGGAGGAGGAGGAGGGGGAGATAGTAACAGAAAGAGGAGAAAACAAGGAGGTGAAGGAGGAATGATGTGAAGAGGATAGAGATAAAACACACAATGTTAGACTGAAGTAGGAGAAGGACAATATCAGAAGAGTCTGAAGATAAAACAAGGGCAGTTTATTTAATTCATTCCTCAATTAAAATATGATGTGACTTTGTCTCTAACCCAAGAAACATTGAGGTGTGCCATGACAGACGAAAACACCATAAATCAGACATGCATGTGTGAACAATGGAGTAGCTGAGTGACTCCACCCATTGACTGCATGAGCTACGACTCAGAGACAAAGGCTGTCTTGGTAAAGGCTGTGATACACTTTTCTCTCGTTGCACTCAGCTCCAGCTCAAACTGTGCGACTCAGACGCAGAGCCCGAATGTGCGCAGCTCACGATTCATATTCTCACACTGTACGGACCGACACTCTGACGTGATCTGACTGCTCACACTGTACGTTCATACACGACACGTCGGGGTCATGTTTTCGGAAACGAAACGTACAAATTAGAAGAAGAAGAAGAAGAACACTGAAGCGTTGCCATTAAAACAGACGAAGAAGAAAAACCCAGAAGTGGAGAGACGTTCACAAATCTCAGCAAAAAGAGCTTTAATAAAGAAAAGACGGCGACGTGATGGACCAGGAGCTGCTGGACAGACGTGGGCACGACAGTCCGTCAATTTTACAGATGATCGGAAGCTAGTCGTGAGGTGTTATTTGCTTCTCGTGACGCCATGTATACTACACGCTCCACGACACACGATCTAGCAGAGACTCGCACGATCCCACAAAATAGTCACACAAGTCGAAAATTGGCTATGCCTGCCTTTAATGTCACACTAATATACTATACACTACAAACTCAATGAGTATATACTGTCTACTGTATACTAGATGTATGATTAGGATGATCTGGGTTCCCACTGAAGTATACTTCCAAGTTTCCCAAGATGCATTTGGAACTTACGACAAAAACTTGAATCACACTAAATATCTCTGTTGATTCTCCACCTTTGAAAGTTCTGAAAATATTTTAAGTGAGAAAGTGACCAAGTAGAATATCAACTTGTGCTCATTTGAACCATAAAACTCACTTAAACATATTTTATTCTGACCTTTTGCAGATTTTCGGAGACCCTCCATTGTGCTACTGACAAAAGTTCCGGTTGACTTCAAAATAAGAGCCCTGTTTACAAATGTGTTAAAAAACAACTAATTGAAGACAAGAAGATATGCTTTTGTTTTGAAAAGAGGATGTTTGATTTTTAGCTTGAAGCCGGTGTCACGGTCTGAGTTTACATTCCGCTCAGAATGCATCATGGGGCAGTTGAATATGAAAAGCGTGCTCAACGTGCATACTTAAAAAATGTTTCTAATCAGTTACTAGAGATCAACTGCATTACCCCTTGGAGTCAGTATTATTATTATTGTTTTTTTTTATTCAGTTTATTTTTGACATGGCTACATTCACTTTCACATTTACAATTTTTTTTATTTATTTTTTTATTTTTGTACATGCCGAAAAAGGAGACGAGAGAAGCAGTTTGCATATCTAAGTCCCGTCCCCTGTTTTGAACACAGAAAATTAAAATTTTAAATTCAAAGCTTGTCTCTCTGGTCACACATTCTTAGGTCGTTCTGAACACAATATCATTTCATTTTTTTTTTTTTTTTGTCCTTTTTTGTGTAGGATTTTATCTTCTTTATTCCTCCTCCTCTCTATCGTTGTTCGTGTCGGCCTTGTTCCCTGCGGATTTCATACGTTGTAACAAACGTCCAGACGTTGTTTGCGTTGTTTGTGTTCCTCCAGTTCAAAAGAAAAGTTCATCTTCTTTCGAAGTACCTTGATATCTTCAGAAAGTTTTCTTAGCATACGTAGGATTAGAAAGGCACCTTGTTGCTAGTCAAGCTTGTAGCTTCTTTTGTCTTTACATCAAGGTTATTCCAGCTGTTGATAGCTGTATTTTCCAATGTTAGATTTAACCCTTTCTTGTATAAACACATTACTATGTCTTAGTTCATAAGCCGTTTGTTTGTATGTGAAACGTTTTTGTATTTGATATGGGAGTGTTTTAAGTGAGGCCCTAAATGCGAGAATTTGTGTGTTGTAATGTATTATTTCTCTTTTTTTTCTCTTAGGAGATTGTTGACTTTGTTTCTGTATTTTTTGTATCGTAGTTCTGTTTTCAATGTTTTGTCTTTAAGATATTTTTTATATATTGTATTTTTTTTTTTGCATGCGTTTGCATTTATCATATATTGTAGTTATTGTGTCTCATGCAATGTTCACATCTTGTTTTGTAAAAACCTCCTTCCGTTATAATAATATCTTTATTTCTAAATAGTGCTATTCAAATACCTCAAAGACGCTTTACAATGAAAGTACAGATAATAAAAAGAAAAGAGTATGTGTAAAAATAAAGATTAACTATCAAAAGCAGTTAATAGATGAGTTTTGAGTCATAATTTGAAAGAGTCCAGAGGGGTTCCACAGTTCCAAATGTCTTGAGGGAGTGAATTCCAGAGCAAGGGGATGGCTGCAGAGAATATTATAATTATTATTATTATAATTATTATACAGCAAACTGTATTAATAAATACTAACAGCAGGGGGCGCTGTGTTCACTTTCCTAATGGGTTTCAATGATAAAATTTACTTTAAACTTACAAAAACGCCAGAAGAAGAAAGCAGGAGTGTCTTTAATATTCTGTACGCTGCGGTAAACTGGTCAGTGAAATCGGACTAAATTGGACGAGTTATCGTACAAAAATGTATTCTATAATATTAATAATGAAGTACACAGAAATCAATAGTGAGCATGCTATACATTCTAAATTATTACTGCTCATTTCCTTCCTAATAATCTCATTATAATGTGTTACAAAATTTTGGAAATGATTTTTTATTGACAGGTAATTATGTAACTGGTGTTTCACTGTCTGGTTTGCTGGCACTTGCAGTGCCGTCAGCGTTCTGTCTAGACATATTACGTAGTGTTGTTCGTTCTTTAACCCCACTGACTGGTTGGTGTCACACTACAGGGAGTGACACTGAAATCTGTGCTAATGCTGCTCCTTCATCTTCAAAGACAACAAAAAAGATGCTGTGACATATTGAGGCTGGACTCCTGCAGAGATCTAATCACTAAGCGTGTACATAACGGGTCTTTTTATGCAAAACGAAGGATGTTTGTGTGTGTGGTGGAACCAGGAGCCTCTTCGGGTTTTGTTTGTACATCCCATTGAACTGGAAGGGGAATGTTCTGTGATGCATGTTGCTTCAGCTCACCTCCTGCTGGGAATATTTACATCCATCAAAAGTAATGGTCAGGGTCAAACATGCTCCGATGCACACTGTGTTCATTTCGGATGGGTTTGATGGCGGCGATAGTTGCCACCGTGCACTCAAGTCCAACTTTCCTCTCCTTAAGGAGCCTTTTAATGGAAAAGATAATTGAGAAGAAAATGCATTTTATTCCATTAGCAATTATAGGCATGACCTTTGTGCAGATGCTGAAAGAAAATAGACCTCAGTGATGGATTATTCTCCAATTTCACAGACCAGTGGAAAGTAGTATTACAGAGAGACTGTGTTCCCCTTAGAGTTATATGAAACATAAACGGGTGTTTAATGATTTTTTGTAACCTTCAAAGTGGCTGATAAATAGATTAAGTCAAATTGGTTTTGGCTAAAATTACATCTACAGTATGCTATATCGAGGTTTGTACTCGAGATTTAAAACACAAAATGGTAATAAAAACCAATTCCATCTAACACAGGAACAGCTGATCAGGTTGTTCACAAACCGTGTCCAGTTTATTAGAGCCTAGAACTCACAGGGGAACTGTTAGGGTTCAAAGGTTAAATCTGGAATGAGTAATTTGGAGCTGGTTACTCTCTACTGTTTTTTATTCTGATGAATATGTTTTGTTGTATATTTACACTAAACCAAATGTCTTACAATGAAGAGTGTCATTTAGGGAAAAGTTGGGGAGACTGACTTAGTCAAAAATATAAATTGCATATATTTTCTTCAACAAAATCAAGCTTTTCATAATCAATATCATTGTATTTAAACATATAGACCGTTCATTTAAATATTATAAGTTTTATATATTATACTGTGCATATTGTATGTAGTTCAGTAATTCATTGACAGATGGAGCCATTTCTAGATGTCTATTTAAAGAAATGGCCAAATCACCATAGTTCCGCAGTTTAATGAAACATTTCATGCTGAATTGATTTACCTTTCAAAACAGTTTGTTGCTCTCATTACCTCCGCTAAGGAGGTTATGTTTTTACCGGCGTTTCTTTGTTTGCCTCTGAACAATCTAACTCTAAAACTAATGGCAGATTTTGCTAGGCTGAGGAGCAAGTGGTTAAAATGAAGCGGATCCGAATAAATATACTGATTCTGGATCAGTTTTAAAAAGATAATGATTAACTGTGCCTGTACTACGAAGCGGAATAAGTATATCCGGGATATCGCTCCGTTAGCGAGCTTCACTTAACCTAACATTCTCCGTCACAGAGCAGTTGCATTACAAAACTGGTTATCAACATGTTAACAAAAGACAGGTGATTTCAGCCTGGCTACGTGTGCGTTCACATAAAACGAGAAACCCTGCAGAGCAACTTACGTTGCAGTTGAGAAATAATTCTTTAAAAATATAAGGAATTAATTCCGACCAAAAACAACACTGTTGCTGCAGAAAGAAATGAATGCAGGAATTGATGAGTGGTATTGTGTAAATTTGTGATATTATACAGACACGGATCAGTTTCACTTTATTCCAGCACAGACATGTTATTTTATATTTACGTATCCGCCTCATTTAGCTTGCGGTCTGTGGCTCTGATGCTCCGTTCATACAGCTCAGCCTACCTCATAAGCTGGACAATATTTGTATTTTATACAGCCTGGATTATTTTACAGTACTGATGCTGTCTGTGTCGCCAACAGCGAATATGAAGAAATGAATGAATGGATGAATGAATTTATTCGCCCGATGCATGCAGGCTTTAGCTGCATATATATATATTTCCTATAAGATGTCATCGGATAAATGAAAGGACTGCATAAATCCATAAATATTCTTTCTCCGTTTCACTCAGCAAAGTCTACCGGGAATGACCCGCCCATTCTTAGGCAGGTCATTTTCCAAGAGAACTGACTGGTCACGATCCGGTGCTTTTATACTCTCTCAAATCTTATTATAGAACATACCCAGCCTAAGTTACCATAATGATTTACTGGATTTATATTGTAGATGATTGAAATTATATTAACCATAACAATTATCTACAAAATATCTCTTGTTTTCATAGGACAGAGGATTCTTCACCATAAAAGTACCATCCTGGAGACTGTAGTGCTGATCAACCCATCAGATGACGCTGTCAGTACTGAGGTAAAACATCATTTTACAATGTACTTCAAAGCAGTGTAAATCATTCATTGGATTTTTATTGTGAATGGCATTTTTTCTTTCTCCCCTTTTCACTTTGCATGTTTGCAATAATACTTTTAACATAATGTAACACGAGGTGATCAACCTTCTGCTTGCATAAAACCATTTATTGTGCTGTAATGAAAAGAAAGCAGCTGAAAAAGAGTGAATTTGCAAGATGGAGGGAAGACTAACCCATCAAAGACAGAAAGACCAATAGTTACATAATGGACTTACGCAACATCGAAACAGACCACGACATTGATTGCTGCAGTAAACATGTTTTATCTCCCATTATTTTGGGTTTTTGTAAAAATGTTCTCCCTCAGCTTTACTAATAAAATTTTGTCTTGTTTTCCAGGTTCGCTTGATGGTATCAGACGTAGCCAGGCACAAACTGTTGATCCTCTCAGGGCAATGCACTGAAAACTCTGGGGAGCTGATTCTCCAGTCTGGATCATTCTCATTCTCAAATTTCATTGACATATTCACTGACCAAGAGGTGAGCAAGCATGGGGAAGATTTTTGTAGAGACATTAGAGCAGACATGGGCAACTGGCAGCAACAAAAAAGAAAACTAATACGCAAAAAATGTCTCAAAAATCACAAAATGACAACAAAAATTCAAAAAATGGCAAAAAAAAAAACTTAAAATTCTTAAAATTTACAAAATGACAACAAAAATTCACAAAATGGCAAAAAAAAACCTTAAAATTCGAAAAATTTACAAAATGACAACAAAAATTCACAAAATGGCAAAAAAAAAAATTAAAATTTGAAAAATTTACAAAATGACAACACAAATTGGCTCATAACACACAAAACAACAAAATGAGAGGAAAATACGCTTAATGACTTCAAAAACAAAGAAAGTCACAAAATGAGAGGGAATTACACAAAATGACCAAAAACACATGAAATGACAACACAAACTCATTGTTCTTCCCTGTATTAATGCTCAGATGAGTTATTATTCTAAATGCTGACATGAATGTTGATAACTTGGCCCTCGACTCAGAGAATCACTTTTTTCGTGGCCCCGCCGTGGTAAAAGTTGCTCACTTTTGCATTAGAGTATCAACTTTGATAGATTTAGAATCCCATGATATTTAAACTTTAGTAAAGAAAAATTTAATTAAAAATTTCCGTTTTTTTGCCCAGATTGGTGAATTACTCAGCACTATTCATCCAGCCAACAAGGCCAAGCTCACACTCGCCTGCCCTGAACAAGGCGACTGGAAAAACTCCAACTTAGACAAACACAACCTGCAGGAGTTCATTAACATTAAGCTAAACTCAGCCTTCATCCTTCCTGAAATGGAAGGCCTCTCTGAGTTCACTGAGTATTTGTCTGAATCGGTAGAGATCCCATCGCCTTTCGACATGTTGGAACCGCCAACCTCAGGGGGATTCCTCAAACTCTCCAAACCTTGCTGCTACATTTTTCCAGGCGGTCATGGTGATTCTGCTCTCTTTGCCGTCAACGGCTTCAACATGCTGATTAATGGCGGATCAGATAGGAAATCTTGCTTCTGGAAGCTGGTGAGGCATCTAGATCGGATTGACTCCATCCTTCTGACCCATATTAGCGAAGACAACCTACCAGGCATCAATAGCATGCTTCGGAGGAAGATTTCAGAAATCGAGGAGGAGCAGTCGCAGGGTTCAACAATGAACAGCGACTGGGTAAAAAACATGATTTCTCCAGACATTGGTGTTGTATTTGTGAATTTTCCTGAAAATCTATATCAACCGGATCCCAATTACAAGGTACGTAGGAATATTGAAGAGGCATCACTCACTCAGCAGTTACTCGGCAAGTTGAATTTAAGAATTGAGTCTTTGCAGAGGCCTGTGGGGAACACAATTGAACCAATAACCCTTTTTCAGAAAATGGGTGTTGGAAGGCTTGAAATGTATGTTCTTAATCCATCAAAAAACAGCAAGGAGATGCAACACTTTATGAAGGAATGGAATGGGAGTGACAAAGATACCACCTCTATTCTCCTTCCAAATGGGAAAGAATCAGAGTTTCCACTCTCCTACATGACTTCCATCTCCTCACTCATTGCTTGGCACCCGGCAAATCCATCAGATAAAGTTGTCCGTGTTCTCTTTCCTGGAAATGCCACACAGTACCACATTTTAGAAGGTTTAGAAAAATTGAAACACTTGGACTTTTTGAAGCAGCCAGTTGTTACTCAAAAAGCAATGTCTGTGCCATCATCCCCAGTGCTCAAGACGGAAAAGTTGAAGCAAAGGACAGAAAGCAAAGAGAGCCTTAAGTCTACCCCTAGGCCATCCCCAAGCAAAAATGTAAAGAAGGACTCAAGAGAAGAAACTGTAGAAAAGGTGAAAGCAGAAGCAGAATCAACCCATGAAAAAAACCTGAAGGCAGACAAGAAAGAAAAAGTCCCACTAAAAAAGGACAAAGCAAAGATGACTGAGAAAGAATCTAAAGCAAAGACGGAGCCAACGGCCCAAAATGAAACTCTTGAAAAAAAGAAGCCCGATTTAAAACTGAAAGATAACAAAGAAAAAAGTATCAAAAAAGAGATCAAAGCGTCCGTTGAGAAGAAGGAGGTGAAAAAAGAAGGATCCAAAAAAGATGATTCAACCAAACAAGAAGCAAAGAGAGACGAAAAGGTAAAGAAAACTGAAGCAAAGAAGGTTATGAAGAAAGATATCAGGAGAGATTCTCCTTTGAAAGAAAAAAGGGAAGAAAAGAAAGAGCTAAAGAAAGATGTGAAAAGGCCCTCTAAAGATGTAAAAAAGACAAGTTCGGGTGATGAAAAAAAACCTAAATCCTTGAAAAAAGATGATGGTCCAAAGAAAGAAACATTCTCAAAGTTGAAAGGAAAGCCTAAAGTAACAAAAAAGGAGAGTAAAGCTGATAATGGTAAACTAACAGCTAGTAGCGCGGCTATAACAGAAGGTCAAGAAATAGCAAGATCTCTGATGTCGTCACCAGAGGATCTAACAAAGGATTTTGATGAGCTTAAAGCTGAAGAGTTAGCAGATGATGATGCGACTGTGCAACAAAGCATAGAGAAAGAGCCTCTGTTGACTCACCATGAAGAAACCATCCAAACCAAAGACTCACCTGAGGCAGTGGAGTCTACAGATGAGGGCATAACTACAACAGAAGCAGAGGGAGAGAGTGGTGTGACTCCAGAGGAGCCAGTTGTTAAGGAAAAAGTAGTAGGCGGTGTCTCCGACAAATATGAGGATGAAGGCACTGGAATGGAAGAGACATCAGAGGGAGGTGATTATGAAGAGAAGGGGGAAACAGAAGAAGTCGATGAATCACAGAGAGTGGAAGTAGATACACATGATGTGTGTATAGACAAGCACCATAGTAAACATGAAGAATTAGAAGATGGAACTGAGAATGACGATAAAACTATTATAGAGGTTGAGATGGAGACTTTAAGCCAGACAAAATCCGAAAACGTTGAATCTTTTGAAACAGTACCACTTAAAGTGTCCTCACCAGTTTCTCCGGCGGCATCTATCCATGATCATGTACCTCCAGTTGGCTTTGAGAGTGTAACAGCTTCAGATGATGAGGGCAATAATGAACCCCCAGATGAATATACTGTAACATCTGGCCACACTCAGTCCACCATTGAAGTATCAAGTGTGCCTACACCTATGGACGGAATGTCAACTCCTAAAGACATTATGAGTGATGAAGCTGCCACTGATGAAAATGAATCTCCCTCACAGGATGTTGGCAAGTTTTACACATCAGTGTCTGGGGAGTTTGATGGGAAAAAGCTGTCTCCTCTACTAGATATTCCAGAACCAGATAATTCCCAGAGCGATGCCACTGAAGGTCATGAATATAACCATTCTGCATCTACAGTATCGCCAACTTCTTCAGTTGAAGAAGACAAAGTCGGCTGCCATTTTTCCTTGACAGAACAGGCTGGAGACTATAGTGCATCTGAAAAACCATTTGATATGCCTGATGTCAAATCAGATAGACAGGGTTCTCCGACATGTGCCTCACCACTAGTACATTCCCCCTCTATGGAACACAAGGATGTGGTTAGTCCTCCGTCAATGTTTGCTACTCCAATAGAGCTTTCCACCACTTTAGCAGGTTGCACCAAACCAAATGTAGATTCCTCCATCAGTCCAGATGACAAGACATTGGAAGGAACTAATTCACCTCAGTCCTCTGGCCATACACCTTACTATCAATCACCAGTAGACGAAAAAGGAGAATCTCTACCTTCTGTGACAGAAGGGACTTCTGAAGGTCTAGTAATTGTAGAAGTTACAAGTGATAAAGAAGATTTCAACGACAGAGTTACCCCAGAACCAAAGGAGCCAGAAGGAGAAAGTTCTTCCCCAGTGGAAAAAATACTCTTCTCTCCTATAAGCCCATTAGCAAAGAAGCTTGTTTCTCCAACCAAGAGTCAAAAGTCATCTTTTGATTTTGATCTTAAGAGAGAAGACGAAAAAGCCCAATTTGGCTTTTCATCAACACAACCTAAATATGAACCAGACACAGGTTTCAAAGAAGAGAGTAAAATGTCCATATCTGAGGGAACCACATCAGACAAATCTGGAACGCCCCTGGAAGAGGTAGTAGCAGAGGATATGTTTTCACATTTAGCTTCAGTATCCACAGCCTCACTTGCAACTAGCTCTTTACCGGAGCCAACCACTGATTCTCCTTCCCTTCATGCTGAGGTTGGGTCTCCACATTCCACTGAGGTAGATGACTCACTTTCTGTCTCTGTTGTTCAGACCCCAACCACTTTCCATGAAGCTGAAGTATCTCCATCCAAAGAAGATAGCCCAAGACCAATGTCAATTTCCCCAGACATCTCCCCAAAGATAAAAAGTGGGACACAGATGCAAGACACTAGATCCCCAGAACAATCTACTATGTCAGTGGAGCTTGGCCAGGAGTCTCCTGATCACTCCTTAGCTTTGGACTTTAGTAAGCAATCTCCCGAGCACCCATCATTTGGCAGCTCACATGCAGCAGAGAATGGCCCGACAGAGGTTGATCACAGTCCTTCAGATGGAACAGATATAAAAGCATCAAGAGAGTTCAATCAAGAAGTGCAGAATCCTTTGGTATTTTTTGATATCGATTCAATCCGGGCTACTTCTGCTACCCCATCAGAGGCCTCCCAGTCCACACCTTCAGTCACAACTCCTTGCCAAATGACTGAAATGTCTAATGTTGTAGCTCAGCAAACAGAAAAATCTCCTGTCACACCAAAGGAATGCTTTCCCACTCAATGTTCTCCCTCAAACAAATCTCCTCTGACTCAAGAAAGCTGTTGGGTTCAAGAATCCTCCAGTCCAGTTTCACCAACTTTAGAGATCACAACCAAATCAGTCACACATGAGAAATACGATGAGTCGCCTTCATCTGACAAAAGTGCTTCCCCAACAGCTTCTTCAAAGGATGGGGCTTTTTCTCCTGCAAAGGACAATAACTCCTTGAAATGTGCGGATTCTACATTCCAGGCAAAGTCATCTGTTAGTCCAAAAGTTCATTCTCCTGTCACACCAGAGGGATTCTCTCCCACCTATTCTTTTCATTCCAGTGAGCCTCCTTTGGTTCAAGAAAGTTGTCCGGCTCAGGAAAGCACCTGTCCAGTTTCACCAACTTTGGAGATCACAACCAAATCAGTCACACATGAGAAATACGATGAGTCGCCTTCATCTGACAAAAGTGCTTCCCCAACAGTTTCTTCAAAGGATGGGGCTTTTTCCCCTGCAAAGGACAATGACTCCTTCAAATGTGCTGATTCTACATCCCAGGCAAAGTCCCCTGTAAGTCCAAAAGTTCATTCTCCTGTCACACCAGAGGAATTCTCTCCCACTTATTCCTTTCATTCCAGTGAGCCTCCTTTGGTTCAAGAAAGTTGTCCGGCTCAGGAAAGCGCCTGTCCAGTTTCACCGACTGCAGAGGCTACAGCTAAATCTGATACACATCAGAAGTTTGAAAATGTAACTTCCCCAACAGGATCTCTTTCCCCTACAAAGGACACCAGTGCCATTAAAGATGAGAAATCTATATCCGAGGCAACGTCTCCTGTAAGTCCCAAAGTTATCTCTCCATCATACCTCCCTCTTTCCTCTGATCTGCGTAGTTCTGCCTGTGGCTCCAATAATCCAGATGCCAAGAAAAGCCCCTGCGCTTGTTCTAAAACCGATGTTGACCTCTGCCTTGTAAGTTCATGTGAGTATCGTCATCCCAAGACTGAACTCTCACCATCCTTCATCAACCCAAACCCACTGGAATACTTTATCAATGAGGAGAATGCTTCGGAAGAGGAAAGACCTTTGGCAAAGTCAGGAGAAGGGCCCCCGCCTCCGGAAGGTAAGATCAGCACCAAGCAGTGTGAAGAAACCCCACCAACTTCTATCAGCGAATCTGCCCCATCTCAAACGGATTCAGATGTTCCACCTGGAACAGAGGAGTGCCCGTCCATTACAGCTGATGCCAACATTGATTCTGAAGATGACTCTGAGACCCTCCCTACTGACAGAACCCTGACGTACAGGCATGTTGATCCTCCTCCGTCAGCACCCAGGGACTCTGCTCCATCTCCTGGCCACCATGACGTCTGCATGGTGGATCCGGAAGCTCTCAAAAAAGAAGAAAGCAAGCAGGATGCAAAATCAGAGGGAGGTATGAAAAAGAAAAAGCCATCCAAAGAGTCTTCATCACCAGCTAGAAAGAGTGGTCCTTCAAAGGTAAAGGACGTAAAGACGGCCCCTCTCAAGAAGGGCGTTGGAGAAAGGAAGGATGCCAAAAATGCAACTAATACTTCTGCATCCAAAGGAGTAAAAAGTACCAAGTCATGTGAGTATCTGTTGAAACAATAACAAATCTTCACATCTTCTTCATACATTTTCTGGTAAAACTTTACTTGAAGTTTTATACATAAGGCAGAAATTAAGCTGTTATTATCTGTCATTAGCATGAATACAGTGTCATGAAAACTGTCATTAAGTATTGTTCACTAAATTATGATACCTTTGGAGCTATGTTGGCATTTTTTGGGTTCGGTTGAAGGATCTAGTGAGGTTAGGAAGGGTTAGGGTTAGGGTAATGAACGACACTTAAAGAGTAACTAAACCCCAAAACCACTTTTTTCTGCTGAATACAAATGTAATTGGGTATGAAGTAGTGCTGTTGATTGATTCTGGTCCAACTCTCAACATTTTAGTCAAAGTATTTCAATTTGCCATATTTTGTTGTAAAATGTCAGTGACTGCCCTCTATGGGTTGAAACCAGGCTATTACAATTAATTTTTGCTATTGGCTGAGAACAAGATCATGTGACGTTTTGGGACCATCTTGTGCCACAAACAAGAACTGTTAGCTCCTCCCCTTTTATAAAAACTAGCATCTGTGAGCTCTACAATCTGTGGTGAGTAGGTTGGATTGAGAGAAGAGTGAATAGAGAGCTATATTGAGTAATGACTAGCTAGTTAACTTAGCATAGATTGTTAATTGGAGATTTTATAGTATAGACTGGGCGTGTATCAACTGCGCCATAATTAAGGCATTTTTAAAATTTCCCTCCTAGTGGCAGATCAGGAGAAAGCAACGATTTGGTTACTCTTTAACGATAGCCTTCATGACACCTTATTCATGCTAATGACAGGTTTCATGTCATAATAATGACAGTGTCAAGTAATGTGTTACCAAACATGTTCTAAGTAAAATATTTCTGTATTTCTTTTCTGGTACAGCCAAAGCATCACTACCCAACTTTCCTCCCATGTACATGGATTTGGTTTACATCCCTAATCACTGCAATGCCAAAAATGTGGACGCAGAGTTTTTTAAGCGCGTACGGTCCTCCTACTACGTTGTCAGTGGCAACGACCAGTCGGCTCAGGAACCCAGTCGGGCTGTCCTCGATGCTTTGTTGGAAGGGAAAGCCCAGTGGGGGAACAATATGCAGGTAAGTGTGTGTGAACTGGCTTGGGAATTTACTTAAAGACATTTTTTTCCCCTCTCTTCTAAGAGCTTTTCACTGTCTCCTTATCGTCAGGTCACTCTGATTCCAACCCATGACACGGATGTGATGAGGGAGTGGTACCAGGAGACTCACGACAAGCAGCAGGAGCTCAACATCATGGTTCTGGCCAGCAGTAGCACAGTCGTCATGCAGGACGAATCCTTCCCGGCTTGTAAGATTGAGATGTAAAAGTCCATATTTGGGTTTCATGTTGCACCTAAATATTGTAATACTGAAGTAATATCTTGCAATTAACATTGATTTGGGTCCATGCAAATGATGATGTTTCACCTAAAAGGGAATGCAATGTTCCTCCAGTGACTATACTACTAGATTGCAATGAACTGGATGTTTTAGTGGATGTATTGACTTCCCCTGCATCCTCATAACAAAATTCAAATCAGCTTTCCATCAATACACTCCATGTGTGTGTGTATTTTTGGGATTTGCCAGCTATTATCCATGCCAAAGGATAAAAAATAACACTTTTCTGTTTTTGCCTTAGGGAACTAAAAATGAATGTATAAGAACCGATGGGATTAGCTGCTAATTTGACAGAACAAAGGCCGCAAATGACAATGAAATGATAAGGATTGATGTAACTTGAAGGGACACTAAGCATTGATTAACATCGCCATGATGTCTGACCTCTTATTCATTACAGGCAAGTGCCCCCTGCCATTAAATAATAAATAAATATGATTTTTATTGTTTTTAGTAGGGTTGTTTTTTGGGATTTTTTTTTCAATTCAATCCATTTATTTATCTTATTCTGCTGCTGATTTCTATTTAAATTATTTATTTGTCAAAGTTCAATTTTTTTTTGTGTTAGATAATATTAAATAGCCTTATGCAATACTATTATTGCCTTGTCACATTTGTAAAATCATTTTTAGAAGATTGCCCAATATTTTTAAGTTATTCTGTATTATTTTTAACTTATTCAAATGAGGAGGATATCTCTCATTTTTTTTTGCAACACCTTTTGTAATGAATGAGCTTTGGGGAGCTAGCCTTTTTCTGTTGTAAATTGGCGCCGCAGGATATTTTCATAACGCTCAAAATTCCTTGTTTTTTCTAAATTATTGTAATATAATTATAAATAGATTTGCGGGGAGATATGCATGGTTTCTATTAAGTTAAGGTGGTTTTTTCTTCACATTTCCTGAGGTGGATTTTGCTCAACTACAGAAACTACAGGGCTTTGAAGATGTCTGATGGCTGTGCTTTCATATGTTATTATGACATTAAACGCAACAATTGCAGGTGGCACCGGATTCCATGTTTCCCTTTGACTCTGGGGGAGCACATTATACATTTCTGTGGGTATTTATAAAGCAGCAGCAAATAAAAACTACACACTAACATGATGCATACAGTTAAACAGTAAAAAAATTCAACTTTTTTTTGTCTCCTAACCTGATGACACTTGTTTTCCGACTGGAAAAAGCTCAAATTGACACATTCACGGTACAAACAACACATTTCTCTTGGTCCGTCTATGGTACTTCATTCTCTTTCTCTACACACCCTCGACTTCTCTCTCCTCTAATTATCTGCCTTTATCTCCTTATCTTTCTCTGGGGGAGAACTTTAATATCGTATGTCTGCAGCAGTGTGGTATATTTGTCTTGTGACCTCACTTTGACCCCTGACCATTTCCCCCTTATTCATATGTAACCAATAGCAATTAGTTTCATGTGAAAGATTCCTTTGTGCTTTCAGATGTTTGTGTGCAATATTTCCTCCATAATTACAGCAAAACCCATCATAGGAGGAACCACTATGAAACAGCAAACATTAAAAAAAGCCACAATAAAACTATTGTGAAAAAAATAAATGGTCTGGGTCCCTTTTTTAAAATGTTTTTTCTCTTATTTATGTAATCTCTGTATCTGGTTAATATAAAGCGGTTAAAGTTTAAGTACACCCCCAGATTTTTCCTGATCTGCCACTAGGGGAAAATTTAAAAGATGCCTTGGTTATGGGCGTGGCTCCTAGAGTGGTTAAGACACGCCCAGTCACAGCAGCCCCGCCCCCACAGCACTGCACAGTTCCACATGGAGCTGTCAATCAATGCTCACTGAGGAAAACTAGTCCCTCCTCCTGTGTTTTATTGGAGGGGCGGGGCCAACTATGACGGTTAGTGATGTTGCTGACCTAATCTCAGCCAATAAGCCTTTTCACACTCAAGCTCTGGTTCAGTTCTTCAGCATTAGGTCAAAGGTCAAGAGGTATAAACTCGCTATGGCTGACGGTGTAGGAAGAGAGTCTGACAGAGATTTTGATTATTTTTGCCGTTGGAGCGTTGATTCCTTAAACGATTTTAAGCACAAAGATGGCATCAGTCTTCAAGACAGAAAGACCAAGTTAGCTGTTAAAGCTAATGCTGCTAAAGCTAATGCTGCACACGAGCTGAAAATTCCAGTTTTGCCTGACGTTTCAACCAGTGACGTGACGTGCCGTGACCACTAGGGTTGGGTAGGCACATTGCAAATCGAGACCACCAATGACAATTTCTTATGTTTCTGCTGGCAAGTGTTAATTCAATTCAAATCAATTGTATTTGTATAAAGCAATTTACAACAAAGTGATCTCAATGCGCTTCTTAAAATATAAAATTCATAATAAGAAAGAAAAAACCCAACAAGATCCACATGAACAAGCATTTAGCCACCTAACAAAATCAACATTGTAAAACACCATAACAGAAATATAAACAATTATTCAATATAGCCTCCATACTCTCCCAACAAGATATAATGTATCTCATGAGACGGCAGCACATCCATTGTTTGTGTTGGAAACACAGAAACATGGAGAAAAAGACAACAACCACAACTCAGAACAGCCTCAGTGAGGAGCATCCACAAAGTCAATCCTTCCTTTTGTTCCATCCACTGTGGAAAGTATGAAACATTTTCTGACCTTACCTTTGCTGTAGTGTTATCCCACCCACTAGCTAGAGAACGTAGCAGCAGCGGTCACATGGCATCAATTCACTAATGTACCGTGAACTTACGTATAGCATTTAGCATAGCACGGTTATGTCCAAAGGCAGTTCTCTAAGCTGCCTTTGGACGTAAATGGTTGTCATCTTGGGGACCTGACCGCGCATGCGCAAACGTGTAAAAACACGCAATGGAAACGGAGACAGAGGAGCATCGTGCCTTTGGGAGGGGCGTGGCCTCCCTCTGCCTTACAGCGGAGTGAGACTGTGCACCTGTTTCAGGAAATAGCGCTGTTTAGTAATTTGGGCTATGAAATGCACAAAATGCGGACACTTTCAAACTTATAGGTACTGTAGGCTATTGGAAATGGAAAAATGAATAATTTATAATTATATTATAATTAAAAAAAATAATCAAAATATGATTGGGTAGGCACTGCCTATCTTGCCTACCCTGACGGCACGTCACTAGTTTCAACAGGTTATAGTCACATTTTGTAAACATGAATCGGCTTATTGGTGCTGTTTCACTTAATTAGAATCAGAAAAAAAAATTTATTTAAATAAACGACCAATTACCAAAAGTTTACAGAGTATACTAATTAATAAGTAAATGGAGGTTGTTTTGGCAAATGTATGGGTCCTGGCTACATTGCTTATGTTTTAGGTATATTGCACTGTTATGATGTACAGTACTAAACATGATAAAAGGCAAAAATAATTGTCAGATTCAAGTGATTAGAAATCAGCGATACAGTATATTTTATTGTTCTCTGTGTATTTTCACCATCCCACAGTAACATTACCTTTAATTTATGTTAATTTATAATATTAAACAATATTATATATAATTTATATTCATCAATTTTATTCACACATTCAGCTAACCATAGATTATGACAGGCACATTATTGTTTGTGACTCCTTATCCATTAAAAACAAATTGAAAATAGGGCTCAGAACATCGATGCGTACACATCTATAGATTATAGCTACCAAGTTTCAGCTCGATCAGTTCACAAATAACAGAGGGGTAGTTATTTTAACTAGTGTACACAAGAAGAAGAAAAAGAAGAAGAAGGACAAAGTGAGTGGTGTTTATACCTCCTGACCTATAACCCCCTCAGGTCGTGCATGTGCACTTTCAGTGTATGAAAAGGCTTATGGGGGATGCCTCAGAAGTCTGTTTAATAGACATTTAAAACAGTCCAAATAGTACAACCCACATGTGCTTTTGCTGCACACTGTGGCAGGCAGTTTGAACTGTGGACGTGACAAGGAGCGGGAGATAGACAGCAGCAGGAAACCATGTCTTTCCTCAACAAAGGAAAACCAGGCCAAAAATGCAAGGAAAGAAAGGAGAGGGAGAGAAGGAGAAATGAATGAAATCAACTGTTTACTCAATCCTTCAGAGGTGAGCTTTAAAACACTCTGCTTTTTAGACAATATATTCATTTGATTGAAATTAACTATGTGCACTCTCGCACTTTTATATGCTGGAACCTTCCTTTTGCAGGTTGAATTCTAATTGGAAATAAAAATCTTTTTTTTTTTAAATGATTTAGAAGACTATATTTTGCTGCAACAAATCTTAAGTAGGTAGACAGAGTCTAATTATTCTATATTTATCTTTTATTAACCAGATAAATATAGCAATATCATTAATATACTTTTACTAGCGCAGAGTAAAAAATATAGGATCTATTAGCATAAAGGCGGATATATATATATATATATATTAGTTATACCCCCCTCCCCACCCAGTATGTCACAAACACAATATTCAATAAACCACTAAAATATAGTAGATTTATAGGATAAAAGCAATGAATATGGAGTCATTAGGTTATTGTGAAGAAAAAAGAAAGCTCATATAATAATGCAAGAATACTAGTATGGTTTACAGGCGGGAAAAATAACGAGACCAAAGGGAGAGAACATATTAATCTGCTGTTTGTATCGAGCTCAACACTGATAGATAACATCTTCACAAACATACAAAATTCAGATCTAACCAATGGAATATTAATAAATAACATCTCCGACCATTTACCAATATTTACAATATTCAACACTGACGACAACATCCACCCAGAAACACACAAACCAATAACATACAAAAGACTGGAAAGAGAAAACTTTAAACAACAGATAAGAACAGAAACGTGGAAGAAGGTTTTTACAAAACAAGATGTGAACATTGCATATGACACATTCACAGACACAATAACTACAATATATGATAAATGCAAACGCATGCAAAAAAAAAATACATTATATAAAAAACATTTTAAAGACAAAACATTGAAAACAGAACTACGATACGAAAAATACAGAAACAAAGTCAACAATCTCCTAAGAGAAAAAGAGAGAAATAATACACTACAACACACAAATTCCTGCATTTAGGGCCTCACTTAAAACACTCCCATATCAAATACAAAAACGTTTCACATACAAACAAACGGCTTATGAACTAAGACATAGTAATGTGTTTATACAAGAAAGGGTTAAATCTAACATTGGAAAATACAGCTATCAACAGCTGGAAGAACCTTGATGTAGAGACAAAAGAAGCTACAAGCTTGACTAGCAACAAGGTGCCTTTCTAATCCTACTTATGCTTAGAAAACTATCTGAAGATATCAAGGTACTTCGAAAGAAGATGAACTTTTCTTTTGAACCGGAGGAACACAAACAACGTCTGGGAATGAAATCTGCAGGGAACAAGGCCGACACGAACAATGATAGAGAGGAGGAGAATAAAGAAAGACAACACTGACTACAGATGAGAATAAATCCTACACAAAAAAGGACAAAAAAAATAAAATAAAAATGACTGAGAATGTTTGACCAGAGAGACAAGCTTTGATGTAAATTTTCTGTGTTCAAAACAGGGGACGTGACTTAGATAAGCAAACTGCTTCTCTCGTCTCCTTTTTCGCCATGTACAGAAATTGTAAATGTGAAAGCGAATGTAACCATGTCGAAAATAAACTGAATAAAAATTTTTTTTTTTAAAACTTACAGAAGGGGCCCAAAATGTGGTGCTACGCCCCTGGTTCCTAATGATATTCTGGATTGATGATGGATGGATTGATAAATTGAAAAGCACTTATCAACCCACCACCTGTCAAACCTTCTAGAATTTCCATCAAATGTAAACTACATACATTTTTCTTTTCTTCTTTTTTTGCACCAGCTTCTTCCAGATCTACAATTTCAAACCAAACTTCCTGCTCATTTCAAAAATGTTATTCTCATGTTTACAAACTGCTAATATTATGACAGTGGAGAACACTGTGGCCTCTCATGTGACAAACATCCCTGAGAACCAGACAGGATTGTCAATTTATGTTCCCTCATACATGGCCGAGGCCTGAAGGTCCAGTCATGTGTGTTTGACCATGGAGATAAAAAAGAGCACTTTATTACTGTCTGCTCCTCTAAGTTATTATACATGTGTGATGTCACTGATGTGATAAATGTTTTGCGTAAGACCCACTACAGTGTGTATTATTAACATCGCTGCTCAGCTGTGTTGATATAATACGTTGGTCAAGGTTGAAACGTCTCTAGCTATGATTTATTATATAAATGCTGCACCAACAGCCATTGGTTAATGGGAACGACTGTAAAAACTTAATTTAATCATACGTCTCATACAGGTAGTAAATATTTATGTCACTATCCATGATCGTAATTTGACAGAATCTCGCACAATGATATAATGATCTAAGTTAGGGGTATATTTTATAATATAATATTTAGGAAGCCTATTACTGTACATCCCTTAGCTTCCTGTGCAGCGTTTGCATGTTCTCCCTGTCTTTGCATGGGGTTTTCTGGAGTAGTGCAACATCTTTTGAGAGGTAGAATAAACTATGGTTAAAGTTTACATGTCTATACAATAAATTATTTCATTATTTTATTTTATTTTGGCATATAATTATTGTACAAATATTATGGTGAGTGGTGAAAACAGTATATAATGATAATTAAAAAAAAAGTCAGCAAAATGATGGTCCATTGTTCTATGAATCTGTGATAACTGCATTTATTTATTTATCTGAATAATATCCACTGTTATCCAGGAAGTTTATTATAATTTGTGCCATAGTATATAGTCATCTTATAGATGTAAATCCTTGTTTTAATTAGAAATAAAATAGATTAAATGTGACCAAAAATGGTGGAAAAGGTGGTAAAATTGTTTAAAAGTTGCAAATTACAGTGGCCAAAAATGGCGAGAAAAGTGGTAAAAAAGGGTTCAAAGTGTCATTATCGAAATTGTGCGGTTGGGGTGTGGAAATTTAAAAAGTATTAGTTTAAACGTGCAAATAATAGGCATGACAAATCTTGAATGTGATTAAATTGGCCTAAATAAGCATGAAATGTGTTGAAAATAGGTTAAAAGTGACAATAATTGGTCAACATATGCAATATTAGGTAGGAAAAGTGGTGGAGAGGGTTTATAAGTGCCGAAAATGTCTTGAAGGTGAAAAAAATGTGCAGAAAAGGCATCGAAAAACGATAGAGGAGTGGCAGAAATGTGAGTATTGTAGCAAAAATGCATTAAAAGGAGCAAAAATATGGCAAGTAAATAGCTTAAAATATGGCAAGTTTGGTGTAGTTGAAGAAAAATGGTTGAAAAAATTAGCAAAAATGGGCTCAAATTGTTCAAAAAATATTCAGAGTTTCTTAGAGGCATCTGGCGACCCACTCCCAGTGTCTCGTGATCCCAAATGGGGTTCTGACCCCAAGATTGAGAACCCCTGGTGTAGAGGAACAATATAGATGAACAATCTGATATCTGATATTTTATCTATTTAAATCACATAAAATAGCACTCAGGAATAAACTGCACCACAAATAAGGTGTCTGAAATCTGAAACTGGATTGTTAAAATAAAGATTACAAACATTTAATCCTGTCTTACTGTGTCTTATCTTATCTTATCTTGGATTGCTGATAGTTTCATCCTCTACTTTTTTTCTTTATTCAGCGGTTGTTTGTGTTGAATCCATCTCTACTAAATCTATAGGAGGAGAAAGACAGCGTGAACAAACACCTTTGCAGGATGCCATAAATTATCCATGCCCTCCTCGTCTCTGAATGGCTGAACAAGCAAATCTCAGCTGGATGGTCGGAACTCAGGTTACCATGGCAACAGTGCATGGGGGGGGGCACCTCCCTGTCTGGGTCTCACTTCCTTGATTGTTCAAATTATATTAGAAGGACCTTTGACTATGAGGATGAAGATCATACACAACCAATGAAATACTTTGATGAAGATGGAAATACATTTTTTTATTAAAAACACACACATGCTCACAAAAAATATCAAAAAATGTAACATTAAAAAACAAAGCAAAAACACAAAGAAGTTTAACATTTTTCTATGCTACATTTTTAAGATACTTCAATTGCTCTTCAAAACTTATAGGTTAGTCGCAAACGTTAAATGCAAGGGTTCAGGACTTACTGTACCTTTTCTATTATAGAGCAGTGGAACAATATGAATATTTAAAACATTTAATTAAAGAAACACCACACAAACATGCACACATTTTTAAAAATACATTATTCCCAGAGGTGAGAATGCAGATTAGACCACGGACATGTGGTACACACACTTTCCCACTCTAAGAACAAATAAATAAATAAATAAATAAATAAAACTGAAATGACACAAACAGATACCAGTACTTTAGGAAGACTGTTGAAACGAGTCTAAAAAAACCACACAAAAAACTAAAGAACATCTGAAAGTATGACAACTAAATTGAATAATAATAATAATAATAATAATAATAATAATAATAATAATAATAATAATACATGAAACTTCAAAAATAAAACACTATAGGGGTAATTCTAAAAATTATGCTGAAAACATAATAAAATTAAAATGGGAAGAATATAATGAATATAAATAAATGAATAAGAATAAACCTGAAATGACACATACAAATACTTAAACTATTCTCAAACAAAAACTAAAGAAAATCTAAAAGTAGGACAGTTAAATTAAATAATAAATAAATAAATAAATAAATAAATAAATAAATAAATAAATAAAAAACCGTTGTGCTTTCCAATGTCGCCACCTACTGGACAGACTTATTTTTGTCACATTTTTGTTTTTTATGCAGAATTTTTTTATTTTTTTATTTATTTATTCTATTTTTTAAATAGGAATATAGCAAATAATAATGTACTACCATTCTGATAAACAGAATTCTTATAGAAAGTTTTTAGCAAAGCTTGGAATGGGGTTTTATCGGATTATACCAACTGCTCACTGCAAATGTTTTGAGAAAGTAGTTTAAACAAAACGTACGAACACCAAATTATTTTCCACAAAAACGTATTCATATGTAGCGTTAAAAGTATCTCGTAAATATAAGTAATGTTTAATCGTTGTTAAAAGAAGAAATAAAAAGTCCACAAAGTGAAGCCACACCCCTCTGTTTCCGTCCACATGGTTCAGTCTGAAGTCAACATGGCGCTGGTTCTCACCAAATTCTGTCGGTCATTACTTCATGAACCCGTCAAACGAGTGTTTTGTGGAGTTTTTCACCCTGGCTTTATTGAAAGTTGTGTAGGAGGTAAGATTATCAGAAAAACAAACTAAATAAACGTATCTATGAAGAAATGCAATCATTTAAGGGTAACCAATAGATATAAACGATTGACACGTGAGTTCGAAAGTCAAAATATTAGCTAGCCACAATAGTGGCTGTTCTCGCAAATAAATGTTTATACTTATACAAAGATTATCTTAATCTACCCTGCAGCTAAAAGACATTTGCTGTCAGAAGATGTCATTAAACTGCAGGACTTTCAGCGGAGAAAGTTGGCTGTGGCTCACCTTGCTACTGGAACTGAAGGTAATTTATCATCTTATTGCCATTTATTCTGCCTCAATACACAATGTAAAAAAAAAAGGTATATATATATATATATAAACGAGGGAAAGTAAAATAATATTTATAATTTCAACATGAAGTTGAAAATAATCTGTTTTCTGAATAATTTATTTATTTTTCTTAGTTTTTCACGTTTTTTAGATGCGTTTTTATTTTTTAAGGGTTTTTTGGGCACATTTTATTCGGTTTTTCATGCAACTTTTCTTTCTGTTTTTTGGGCTAATTGTTCGGTTATTTTTTTCAGACAGTTTTTTTCTGTTTCCCCTGTTTTTCTGTTTATTTTATTTTTATTTTTTTCTGACGGCATTTGTAACAAAAGAACCATTTATTTCCTTATTGAGAGCAAAACAAAAATAATTTCCAAGTGAGTGCAATAAGCTTCCGTAAAATTATCACAATATGAGATACTAATAATTTTTCATTATTATTTTACTTTTCCTAGTGTTCTTTTTTTTTAGGCTTCCTTAATAAGCAGCACATTTTCACTAATTGTGCAATTCAACAGGAAACTTTATCGAGCTATTCCATCAGAAGCTGCAAAGGAAAGAGCTGATACTGAGAGATGAGTTAAAGCTTCTCCTTCATCTGTGCCAGTCTGCAGATGACATGATGATAGCGAGAGATGCTATCCAAAGGTACAGTACATGACCGTCCCTGACACATGGTTGTATGATTCATAGAGCATGCCCTGCATTGCGTAGAACAGGGGTTCTCAACCTTGGGGTCCCCAGATGCCTTCAAGAAGCTAAGAAATATTTTTTTTTAACAATTTGGGCCCATTTTTGCTTATTTTTATGCTTTTTCTGCAACTTCACCAAACTTGGCATATTTTACCCTATTTTCATTACTTTTTCTCACCATATTTTTCTCCTTTTAATGGATTTTTGTTACATTACTCCCATTTCACCATCAAATTTCAATACCTTTTCTGCACATTTTTTCCACTTTCAAGACATTTTCAGCACTTATAAACCCTTTCCACCACATTTCCCACCTAATGTCACCTATGTTGACCTATTATTGTCATTTTTAACCTCTTCACCATATTTCATGCTTATCTTTTGCCAGTTCAACCACATTCATGATTGTCATGCCCATTAATTGCCATTTTAAATGAATTATTCCTACTTTTTAAATTTCATTACCCCAACCCCTCCCTATTTCTGCCACTTTAAAGCCAAAATTGACACTTTAACTGTTACTTTTTGTTTCCATTTTGGCCACTCTAATTTCCAACTTTTAACTAATCTCTGTGGTTTTTAAAATCCAATTTTTCCACCATTTTTGGTCAGTTTACACCTGTTTTATTTCTGATTAAAACAAGGATTTACATATTTAAGATGACTATATACGATGGCACAAATAATAATAATCTTCCTGGATAACAGTGGATATTAATCAGATAAATACATGTGGTTATCACAGATTCATAGAACAATGGACCATCATTTTTGCTGACTTTATGAAAAGCTCTCCCCTTTATTCCCCTCTATAGACATCCCTGTCTCCAGAAATCATAAACATACAGTCAGCATCTACATTCCTCCAACACTGGTGTAAACTTTAGCTTAGTTTAAGAACAGATGTTTGAGACATAACTCAATTATTTCCATGAATACATCACAAAGTTTAAAGCAAAAAGTTTGGGAACTAATGATACAAAAAGATTGCAGTTGAGTTTAGTAGTTGCTTTTATTTATTTTAATAAATTACTTTTAAAGTGCTACTTTGCCCCTTGATAAATAAGATTTGAAATAACAAATATCTGAGCGTTATTTGTTTTTTTTTTTTCCCCTAAGGTATCACATGGAGAACTGTAACTTGCTGTATGGAGATTTTAAATTTGGTCCTCTCTTCATGCGTCTGTGTTATGAGCTGGGTTTGGAGGACATGGCTGCTAATACACTGGCAGATGATGTAAGAAGAAGAAGAAGCTTTTTTTAATTTAAATGTCAACATCATCCCATAGCATAAGAAAAAAAGACAAATAATTTTCCTTTGTACGCAGAATCTGAAAGGCTTTTTCATCGACACGACTTCTTTCAACATTGCCATTGACATGTTGTTTATAAAGGGTTTGTATGAAGGTAAGAAACAGAATTACCCATTGCTCTATAACATTAGCTTCACACATTAATTCTTCTTATTTCCTGTTTCCAGAGGCTTTGGAGGTAGTGAAAACCATGAGAAACCAAAGTGTACCGTTTAATAAAGAAACTGTTATGCTCGCGACTGCTACCTGCTATAAGCTGGTGATTTAAAACATGGTTATTTCAGTTTTTCTTGTCATGGTTTAGGCTGGTTTTGACTTCCTGCTTGTGTGTGTGTTGGTCAGGATTCTGCAGAGTCGTATCGGATCAGCTCAATTCTGATAGAAGAAGAACAAACCAGAGGGAACTTCATCTCCAGACTCTGTTACTGCTTTGCTGTGGCATTAGCTTTACGACGGGTATGTTATCTACTCTTATCTCGTCCTGCCTCCTCTGGTCATGACATTGTTCCACTTTTTAGGATTTTAAAGTTGACCTTTGAATCGCTTCTTTAACTAGCATCCCCTATATATCCGTTTCTGACCAATAACTACTAGGGATGTAAGGATATACTGTATATAACAATTTATCCTTAATTGGCTAAAAATTGATGCAAACAAAGGGGGATTCAAATGGATACAGAGCAGTATGTGCTTCAATGTTCTGAATAAACAATACCAGGTGCTGTGACTGTTTTAGCGTCACTAAATTTAACTTAACTTTGGTTCGAGCAAATAATTCTGTATTAGTTTGACGTCAGAGCAGGTGTGGCAGAGTTTTTGCTTTGAGGTCGGAAAATTAAAAAAGTGAAAAGATAACAGTAAGAACAAAGACTGTATGTCCACGCGTGCACATGCACGCGCACACACACATTATTCATTAAGAGAAATATGTACATTCCAAGCCTGGAACATAAGCTGCCCATAAAAATAAATACATTCACCTTTATTTTTTCATTGTACATGTTTTTTAAATATATATGTTTGTGTATATATATATATTAGATTAACTTTGCATGGTGATAAATGAAGAAATAAGCATTTTATTTTTGGTTTATGAGTTCAAACAGTTTATAAGAAGGTTGTAAGAAATTGTCAATATAAATAAAAAATAAGAATCTGTATTTTGACTAAACTGATTTTTTTCCTCCCAAATATGATCTCTATGTATTCAAATTGAAAGGAGTTAAGTGCATCTTTACATCCCAATCTTTGATTTGAAGTTTTTTTTTCTTTTAAATTTGGATCCAAATCCAATCGTTGGTTGCTTCTATCCTTACACTCCTAGATTTTGTTGAACAATAAATACAGATTCTCTCAAAGTCTTGCTTTGTATCAGAGTTTGTCGTCTAAACTGAACTTTTGTGTGCTACCATTTGAGGAACTCCCCTTCTTTTGTCACTCCATTTTGAAAGTTCACCTTTGTGAATATTTCTTTGTTTCCAGTCTTGTTTGGTAACTTTTATTTATTTAACAGTTTTTGACATAATTGTGATTCTATTGCTTGTGTCAAAGCTTAGTCTTGTGTGTTTTTCTGTTGTTTTTTTTTTCTCCCCAGAATGACTTGAAAAAGGCCCAGTCAGTCTTTGGACAGATCATGAGCACAGAAAGCATTATATGCCAGAATTTGAAGGTAAAAATACATCTTTTTCAACATCATTTCACAACAGTAATCTTTGCTTTTTGTGACTCCATAATGTTTTTTTTCTTATTTTCTTGTGTTTAAGGTGATTCTATTAGTGATGTCAGGAGATGTTGAAGATGCCATTTCTGTCCTGTCGTCTGCAATGTCAACGAAGACTCCTGATTTTGTGAAAAAGACAGAATTTTCACAGGAAGTGGTAAGAGAAAGTTAGATTCTGTAATACTAACTTTCAACAAATTGTCATCATCCTTGTGTTCCACTTCCTAAAAGTTTTATTTTCCATTTTGATAATAAAATTCTGCCAAAGTAAAAAAAAATCACAATCTTAAAATGGGATAAAAGACAGATTTTTATTCCAGCGACTTCATTTTGTCTTCTTTTTAAAATTTATTTATTTATATAGCGCAAATTACAACAATAGTCATCTCAAACTGCTTATCAAAACATAAAATTCTTAAAAAATAAAACCCAACAAATCCACATGAACATGAAATAATCTGTTTAGGTTTCATGACATTTCTCCTGACATGTTTCAAATGCCAACTGTCAGTCTTCCTCAGAGGCATCTACTGATTGTTTTAATGTGTTCTTAGGAGGTTGGCCATGCTCAGAAAAAACTTATAGGGACACATCAAAGCAATCAGTAGATGCCTCTGAGGAAAACTTACAGTTGGCAGTCGAAACATGTCAGGACATCAAAGTAAAATTTCCTGAGAAAATGAAGAAATGAAACCATAACATATTAAGAGACAGATTTGTTCATCCATTTCATCCCGTGATTTAATCATTTTTAAAATTTGATTCCAGGTGGATTTGCTTTTATTGCGGAGTGATGGCAAACCAACCCAAGGGAAAGTGGAGCAAACGGTGGCTCTGCTGAACCAGAATGGTCAGGTGACCCAGCAGACCCTGGATGACCTGCTTTGCCGCACCCCCACAGGAAGAAGGAAACAAGCACCAATGAAGATGGGGGAGAGGAGGATCAGTCGGAGAACAGGACAGCCACTGCAGACATTTTTGATTTCAGAGTGAAACTGAGGATTTCCTTCCTAAAAGTATCTGCTGTTATTTGAACTGTTGACCCTATGGTTGTAAACATCTGAGGGAGGTCAGGACATTAGCTGCTAAAATAAATATTGAGCCATGGTATTTCCTGAATGAATGGAGGTTTGAAGGACTGATTTTTTTTTTTTTTTTTAATGTCTATTCACATTATCTTCCCATCAGATTTACATGAAACGTTCAGTTCAGGTGTGCAGGAGGAGGTAGAATTTACAAATATGTTGGGCATGAGTCGTCTTGGTTTTTGGTCATTGATTAAAAACCTGTTTTGTTTTTTAATGGACGCCTGTAGTCTACTACTAGTGCTATCACATGGTGGAAGATGGGAGACAACTAACAAATGGTGTTAAATGATTAAGGTTATTATACATTTAGGAAATTTGTGTGTGTGTGAGATTGAGGAAATAAAGTTTAACCAGTGTTGTAGTCCTTAACTTTTGCTTGTTCTTCCCCTTGTCTGGAGATCAAAAATCAGTGTTAAAAATATTATTTTCACAACATTTCATAGTTCATATCATCACTGCCTCTTTCTGCATTGGGTTTAGGTGGGTGCTTGTTTAATTACTTTTTTTTAAATTATAGTATATACTGTTGTCTAATAGAATTTAGTCGTTTTTCTGAATGAACTATTGCCATTTGTTCTTATATAACTACGTTTGTTGTACTCATATTTATTTTTGACAATTATTAACTAGAATAGAATAGAAAACACCTTTATTCATCCCCAGAAGAAGAAATTGGCTTGTTGCAGCAACACAATAAAAAAAAGAGCAGAAAGTAAGAAACGCAACAATAAATACCAAAGTTAGATAATGGTGCAAAAGGGAAATAACTTTTTGAGAATTGTTTTTAATTTTTAGGTTTCCTAACTTTATGTCCCTTGCTTTGATAAGGAATTTGTGCTTTCAGCCTTTCCTTTTACATTTGAACTATTAACCTACCGAGCTACACTAAACCACAACCAATAAGTCTCACTTCTTTGTTTTGTGGGTTGTTTGGTGTGTGTGCAGTTGCAAGGAAGGAATTCCCTCTAGGGAAGCATTTTATTTTGAAGCATTTATCTGAGCAAAGGATGTTGACGTCAACGTCACGTGATAAGTAATGACTTCGGATAAATGACTATAAAAACACAAAAGGTTTACACCCTGCTGCGTTAATATTTGTCACACACTAATAGTCGATTTTTATTCACGATAAGTGTAAAATGTTGTAATCTGTCTCCCTTGCGCTGATTGAAATATAGTTTCATGGGGGAAACCGGAAATGCTCCCTACATGTAAACAAACGATGACGTAAGTGAAAACGCCCCATAATGCATCTCGTCGTTCTGGCAGCCAAGCTGCAGAAGAAGAAACGAGAACAGCTGGAGCTGCTAATGCTAACAATAGCTACCAAATACAATTTTCATTTTTTTTTCTCTGACTAAAATAGCTTCAAGCGGAATTTCTATTGGTTTTAATGACATTAATATAAATCCTTGAACACATGTCGCGGTGATATTGACCTGTGGCTTCGGTTGGTTTGTGGCTCACGTCTGTAAACAGAGGCTGTGACGCTTTTTTTTTTAGACAATAAGACTGAACACAATGAGCTCCGAGGAAACGGCTGCATCGACCAAAGCCATCCCGGAAGACGATGGCATGACCTGGTGGTACCGATGGCTCTGTAAGATAGCCGGGGTGTTAGGAGGAATATGTGAGTAGATATTCAAATACATTTGTTTAACAACTTTAAATTTTTTAATTTATTTATTTGTTTTTAGAAAAACAAAAAAAGAAGATCGCTTGTCTTTATTTACATTGTTTCTGATGTACAAGTTTTGTTTTCAACTAGATTATTCTGATTCATTTTTTATTGTCCTGGAGATTCAGAATTGTGGGTATAATTTAGTGCAAAAGGAATACGGTAAATAAATACAAAGTAAAATAAATTAAAAAAAACATGATTTTACACTCTTTATTTATTATTTCCCACCATTGTTGTTTATTTGTCATTTGTAAAAAGTGACTTTTATGATCACACAGGAAGTTATATATTATTATTATTATTATTATTATTATTATTATTATTATTATTATACATTTGGCTGACCCCTTCAAAACAACTTACTTTGGAATGTACTGTTACTAGACCTGGGCAATATATCGAGTTCTAAGATATGTCGAGATTTATATTTTTGGTGTTATAGAAAATTACAATATCGCCTGTAACAATATATTTTTATTTTATATTTCTTTTATTATTTTGTATTAAACACTCATTTTAGGAGTCTTTTCTTTCTCTAATTCTCAGAATATGTAAAGCAAAGTTTGATCGATTTCTTGGTGCATTCTAACCCAGACCTTCTCCTAAACAAGCCACACTACAGAACTCACTCACACGTGCTGTCCCTGATAGGAGAAAAAGCAAAAAGTGACATATTGTACAGCTTTTTATTAATAAATGTGTCTGTGTGGCATTTTAAATCAGTTAATTTAACCCAGAATTGTCTTTCTGTTAAGACTTTATTGAGTTAAAAATATAGTGATTTATATCGTATATTGCTATTTTGGTTTATATTGCCTCGCCCTAACTGTCACAACTTTAAATCCCAACTATTGGTTTTTTCAGCAGTTTAAACCTGCACTCCTTTGCCTGTATCTGCTTTGGCTGCGAGAAAGCTGCTAATTTGTCTTCACATAATGTATTTACTCAAAATATTAAACTTTCTAATTTTTCTGCTTTTTAAAGTTAAAAAAAAAAAGTACAATACCAATTAAAAAGCACCAAAGTATTCCTTTTTGTGATGGGAGAAGTCACCTGTGGTTGGCTGATTAGATATTCACGTTTACGGTTTACTTACAAGTTTATATCAAACAGGAATAGAGCTATGAATTTAAAAGTAAAAAAATGAGTACATTTGTTTGGAAACCTTGTAAGAATTTGTACAAAAGTAGTTCCTAATGGTAAGCTTTTGTATGGTAAACAGAAGGTTGGTCACACCGTATCATATTTATTTGAAACAGGTTATGGTTACAGGATGTCTTTGCCTTTAAATAGAGAAAGGCAGGCCACACCTTGATTGATCACCAATCCATCGCACACCTGATACGTGAACGCTGTAAAGTTGTTGATTAACCTCACGTAAACAGAACCACTTTGGATGTAGAAGTGCATTTCCACACAATAATTTAAACTGAATTTATCTGCATTAAAGTCACATGTCTTTGTCCAGCCGTAATCCTTTCACCGTGACACCAGAGTCCCTGTGTGTCCCTGTATCACATTAACTTGTGCATATTCAATGACTCACTCCTGTATTATTAACCAGGCAGAATAAAGCCTTATATTGTTTTTTTGTGACTGTCTTTCTTGACTTTAAACAAGTGATTTCCAACCTTTTTTCGGGTCCTGACCCCATTTTTATATCACAAATTTCTGACAACTTTCTTTCTCTAAAATTATTTATATTATTATAACATATTTGTTATACTGTGTTACAAATACAGTAGTTGTAAATATTAGTGCACAAAATGACAATATGCGCAAGCTCAGATATTTTTAAACTGCTTTTTTTTTTTTTTTTTAACTAGAATTATATTTGAGAAAGTGAAAGTATAGAATATAGTTGTTTGAGATTGTGTGTGGTGTTTTAATTTAAATAAAGAATAATAATTATTTAAGCTCTTTTAGCTTTCTGCCTCTTCCTATTTCTGTAATATTATGTATTGTTTTTTTGTTTTTTTAATTTAGCAAAATACCATAGATGAATAAATATAAATAAATAAATAAAATTCCAAAATAATATTTTAATTAATATTTTATTCTATTTTATTATTACTAGACATTTCAGGCAAACCCCATTTTATTTCCAATCGATGACCCCAAGGTTGAAAACCCCTGCTTTAAACCTTAATGGAATCATCTTTTTTTCCTTGCACCTGCACACTTTTCATATCCTCACCTGCATTACATATCAAATTTTAAGTGTGATTGATTATTGAGAACAAAACTCTATAATTGTTTTTTTTTTCCTCTCTTCATTCCATTGGATCTAACATACTCCATTTCTGCTGAAACCGCTTTATATCCTGCAATGCTAGGAGTTTAAATTGTGTGATAATTAAAAAAAAAAGAAAAAGAAGAAGAGTTTATTATCTGTGGATCTGTCAAAATTTCCCCCGTGTAATGCGCTGAGTTGGCGTCCTCTCATCAGCAGCTTATGAACACTGCACTAGAGGCTTTGCTAGTGTATAATAACTGCAGGTTTGAGTTAATGAGCTCGCAGCACAGCTCATATTGCACTGTCCACATCTCTCATACAGTGAGTGTAATGCTGGTGTTATTGGTTGCAGATATAAGACATAAAAAGGGTAGAATGAAAACTTTCCACGATAAATGGGGGACGTTTTACAACATTGATGACGTATATTTTTATTGTTTAATTTTAAATGTTTCTTTGTTTTCTTTCTTCTTATCATCACCAGTTCTCTATAAGGAAGGGAAAACATAAGCTTTATTAAAAGGGAAAGACATAAAAAGAGAGGGCAGTGTTACACCCTGGTAATGGGGAAAGGAACAGGGAAGAGGGAGTTAGGGTGAGACATTAGAAGGAGTGATAGACAAGTATAATGTGTTGCTGATGACTTTTATTTAAATAAATCCACATTACACATCTCCCATTAAAGACATACAGTATATTTTTTATCAGGTAAATCCATAGTGTATATCTCATAGAAGATCTTTTGCTCAAAAAACACTTATTTTGCATTAGTTTATGGCAGTAGTTCTCAACCTTTTCAGCCCGCAACCCCCAAAATAAAGGTGCCAGAGACCGGGGACCCCTACTGTACCTGAAGATTTAAAGAATTAAAGATGTAAATCCTTGTATTATCTGAAATAAAAATGGGTTAAAAGTGACCAAAAATGGTGTAAAAGGTGGCGATTTTAAAGTTGCAAATTAGAGTGACCAAAAACAGACAGAAAAAAGGTTAAAAGTGTCAATATTGGCTTAAAAGTGGCAGAAATGGGGGGGAACAGTGGTTGGGGTGATGTAAATTAAAAAGTAGGAACAATTAGTTTAAACTAGCAAATAATGGGCACGTCATGAATGTGGTTAAATTGTCAAAAATAATCATGAAATATGGTGAAAAAAAGGTTGAAAGTGACAATAATGGATCAACTTATGCAACATTAGGTGGAAAAATGGTGGAAATGTCAAAAATGCCTTGAAAGTGGAAAAATGTGCAGAAAAGGCATTGGAATTTAATGTAGAAGTTTCCGAAATGGGAAGAATTTAGCAAAAATGCATTAAAAGGAGCAAATATATGGCAAGAAAAAGTGATGAAAATAGGTTCAAATCTGGCAAGTTTGGTGTAGCTGCAGAAAAAGGATAAAAATAAGCAAAAATTGGCACAAATTGTTCAAAAAAATAATATTAGTTTCTTGAAGGTATTTTTATTAATTGAGATGAAAGCTCTGGGTTGAATCTTTTTCTTTTTTTTTCCCATTATGACAGCGTGCAGGTGGTCAGAATGTAATGGCTCATGGGTACCAAAGGTATCCGTTAGCACATTAACTCTAATAACAAGGTTTTTTTCTTTTTGTTTTGATTCCTGCAGCATGTGCCGTGGCAGGAATCTGGAACTGTGTCACTGTGAATCCTTTAAACATCGCTGCAGGAGTGTGGATGGTGTAAGTCCAGCTTTTTCATAGGATTTAATGATTTATTTTAAATACAAAACAGTTCAGGAAAATTATTTGATCAAATTGTATTTAATTAGTTTATTTAAAGATACTTTTTAGTAACTTTTTTGGATTTAGCTACTGCATTTAGAGTAACTGACTGTCTTCTGTCCTCTCCAGGTTGAGCGCCTTTGTGCTGTTTCTCTGTGAAGTCCCGTTCTGTTGTCAGTTCATAGAGTTTGCTAACGCAGTCGCAGCACGTGCAGACAAACTCAGGCCCTGGCAGAAGGCCCTCTTCTACTGTGGGTGAGAACAACTCTACATCCATCCTAAATATCACCTAAAAACTATTGTGTATGCCTCATGAATCAAAAATTATTGGAGACTGTAAATAATTAATCTTGATTAATCTAAATTAATCGCCTAACAATATTTGACACGAGGAGCAACATTTTCCAATTTAAATGGATTTTAATATATGAAAATAATAAATGACCTTAAACAACAAAATAGTTTTTATTATTTTCATCACTGAGTGCTAACAATGTTTAATATGAATAAAGAATATTCTGATTGCATTGTTCTCAAAGCACAAACTTAAATTTAACTAAGCTATTTTCATGCTTTGGATTTTTTTTATAAACTTTCTAAAAACAAATGTGTTTTTCTGTATTAAAACAAAAAAACACTTAGTACAGAACATTCTAGAGAAGTGGAAAGTGAACAGTGGAAAACAGTTTGAATATTGTGTCCAGACTGGATTGGAGACACTGTCTGCTCGGACTAGGACCGCTGTCCATGCTAGCTGCTACATGTTTAGCATTAGGTTCTAGCTGCTACATGTTTAGTATTAAGGTGCTAGCTGCTCCATGTTTAGCATTAGGTTCTAGCTGCTACATGTTTAGTATTAAGGTGCTAGCTGCTCCATGTTTAACATTGAGGTGCTAGCTGCTACATGTTTAGCACTGAGGTGCTAGCTGTTACATGTTTAGCATTGAGGTGGTAGCTGCTACATATTTAGCAATGAGATGGTAGCTGTTATATGTTTAGCATTGAGGTGCTAGCTGCTACATGTTTAGCATTGAGGTGCTAGCTGCTACATGTTTAGCATTGAGGTGGTAGCTGCTACATATTTAGCAATGAGGTGGTAGCTGCTACATGTTTAGCATTGAGGTGCTGGCTGTTACATTTAGGTGCTAGCGGAGGCTAGGAGAGCATTTTTTTGCACAATTTGCATACGACTGGGCATTTGTTTTCCATCCGGTGTATTTGAACTCAAATTAACGCCCACGAATCCGAGTAACGACTTCTCAGTTCTCCTGTTTTTTGTGTTGGGGTCTGTGCATCAGTAATATGGGTATACGGGGAACTCTTGCAATGAGAAAGGTTCCACGCTGTTTCAAGTGCACGAAAAAAGTGGGTTATTTTTTTGTAATTAATTAATCGCAAATAACACGTTAAAGTCCCAGCCCTAGTTTTTACTTAATTTTAATATCACAGGGAATACCGGGAATAAACTAGAACAAAAATGGTGTCAAATGAATCAATGCCCTCCTCATCTGGCGAAGAGGCACAAAAAAATACTGTAAAAAATAAAATAAAAACACTTCTTATGTGGGACTCCACATCCCACAATGCAATGCGGGAACATGTCTACAAACAGCATGTTTATGGTGAGATGAAAACAAACTTTCAAGTAGCAATTCTGATCCTTTTCCTTTGTTTTTGGTATAAATGATCAGCAGTAGCTGCTGTAATAATAAGATAACGTTCTTAAAAGTCTGAGTAAAGGATTTATTTATTGTGATTAAATAATGGTTTTTGAATAGTAAAGTAATCGTTCATGAATAGCATGTGACTGTCTTCTGTTTTTTTTTTTCCCAGGATCGCATTGTTTCCCATCTTCTTGAGTTTCTCCATCACCACGTTGTTTGGAAACGCCATCGCATTCGCCACAGGAGTTCTGTACGGCCTTGCATCTTTAGGCAAAAAGTAAGAAGTTTTCCTCTCATTTTTTTTAGGATTCAGAAAAAATCTTCTGTCATAATAGTTACATTTTTCTTTATCTTCCTCTAATAATATGTGTCCTTTATTATTATTAACATATTTATTTATGTTTGTACATTCTAACTATCCTTAATAAGTTCTTGGTTTATGTAAAATAACTCAGTGTTGTAACAATGCTTTCTCCTCCCACTTTGTGTTTCTTTCGGCCTTAACACCGTATTACCACTTTTCCCTGGCATCCTTGTCTTCTTCTTCCTACGCCTCTCTCAGGGGAGACGCAGTGACGTACGCCCGACTGCAGCATGACAAACAGGGAGATGAAGAGAGGATGATGGGAACAACCAACGGCGCTCCAGAGTGAGGAAACGTGGCCACGCCTCCTCTCCTCCTTGGCTCCTCCTCCTCCCGTCCTACTTTTCCCTTTATGAGCCTTTCTGACACTACAGAACATTTGTATGTATGGGTGTGTTTTATTTCCTGTAACTGCTGCATTTTGTGTGTTGTGTTGACCTGCTCGCGTGGAAACAAACTGACGTTGGATTGAGAAAATGTATTGAAATTGTTAAAAAGGGAAGTTTTCTTTTTTGTTGTGACCCCTGGTTACTTTAACTCTAATTATTTCCTTTGGTTCTCGCACTTTTTTGCTTTTAGGGGAGGCTGATATCATTACTGAGCCAAACCTGTGAGAAATCACAGTTTATTCCCTCAACTTAAAACCTAAACTTCAGCCTTAATTTACCCATAATGTGAAACGTCTCCATGTCCAACAAACTGTGCAGTTTGCACGTATTAAAGGTTTGTCCTCTGTGTCTTTGTAACCCCCCCAAAGCCTTTCAGAAAGTCTGGTTTTTAGTCTTTAAAAATAAAAGAACAAATGTACATAATTAGTCGGACCTTTAAGCTGCGATTCAGAGTTGTGACTAAGTATTTAAAGATAAAATGTTTTCTATGGCCCTGGTTTGGCATTGGGACCTAAACTCACACCAAAAACCAGGAAAATGTTCAAAATGTTTCATTTCTTATGTAAAAGATAAACAGTGTGCAAAATTTTAAAAGTATAATTCTTGATGACATTTATAATAAATGCAAAATATGTAGCAGCTTTCTTAGAGGGTGGAAATTCCCTTTTTTTCCAATTTGTTTTAAAAATAAAAAAAACAACAAAACCGTAAAGGACTGCTTTTAGTCAATAATGGAAATGATCTTCTTATTAAAATAAAGCAAATTACACCCAAATTTTTGAAATAAATGGCTAAAATAATTAAAGATGTAAATAAAATGTACTTTCTGTGATTGGAAATGAAAATTTAGAGAAATATTACAGATAAAAAGAAGAAACACTAAACAAAGAAAAGAAAGAAAGGAAAAAAGAAAATTTACAGAATTAAATAAAAGATTTAAATAAGGATTAAATACAAGTCCACACACAAAGTAAAAATATACATTATCATTATTAATAATAATAATAATAATAATATTCAAAAATATATAAAATACTACAAATAGTCATAGTCAGCACCCTTCAAAATAAAAGCACAATACATAAACTCCCGCAATCCATTTTAGGGTCCCAAACCTAAGGCTTATAATCACTTTAATAGGCAAATTTTTAAACCAGTGTCTAAATAACAGCAAAGACAAAGTTGGAACCCTGATTGGTCCGTGTGGACTTCGACCCCGATCTACTGTTTGGTCTTAATAAATTATTAGTGATGAATGTAGCACGGATTAAAACAATAAAATAACTGCCAGTATTTATTAATGTTTGCTTTACATTGGACCTTCAAATACCAATTTAACTTTTTTTTTTTTGTCCACTCATTGATTATCGATTTGATTTCAACAAAAATCCAAAACAAACACATGTTAATGATATTTGATGTGTTATTGGAGGACACAACCTGTTGCAAAGGGATATTTTTACCGTGGGAGAATGTATCAGTTTTACCCAAAGAGAAAAACTTCTTACCTTTTATTTAATTTGAGTATTTTCTTATATTTCTTACTTTTTTTATTCGTCTGTAGCTCAAAGCGAGGCATTCGTGCACTAAACTGCTCGACTCGCGGTAAAATGACATTTTGTGAACTTTCTGGTGTTTTATTTATCCAGAAACTACCGGTAGATTTTGTATCTGTTTGTTTGTTACTGAATAATACGTCCATATTGTGTCCTGACATGTTTGCTCCACTACAAACTTCAGTGAAATGAGAAGTGTCTTAAATCAGGAGCAGTTAATCTGTATCACATGGTTTGCTTTTGTCGCTAAAATGAACTTTGCTTTTTCTCATCCTGCTTTTTTTCCTGAATTTATCACTCACTCACTGGTCAATGTTATGAACATATCACCAGCATCTCTAAGCTAATTCTATTATTATTTAATCAGAAATCTGTCTCAAAATGAATCCTCAGTATTTGAAACAAACAAATACATTTTTTTTTAGTATTTCAGTCACAAACATTGAAAAACTCCAAAGTGATAAATGATCAGCTTCCACAGACATTGTTTTGCTGTGTTGGAAAATGAGTCAAAATGTGTGTTGTGAATTAAAACAAACTTGGTACTACTGCTGCTGCTGCTGCGTTTGTTTGTTTGGTCGGGATGTTGGTGGAAGGGCCTCAATTTTTAAAAAAACATTTGATTTGAATGATTGTTTATTCCGAGTTAAATGTACATTCCATATACACAAGACTCTTTTCAAATTAACATACTTTCATATATACATAAACTCAAAAAACTTAAATTAAAAACTCATTCCCACTCCTGTAATTGACATAATTCATATCAGTGGTTGCTTCCTTTCACAAAATAGTTTACATGCAAGAAACATACATGCATGTACACATAATTATGTATACACATATAAATATACAAAAAGATGTTACCAACAATGGTAAGTACTTTAGTTGATCACAATCCATTGTCAAGTTCTTATATGTAACAGTTTACATGTATATATACTGTATATGTATATTCCTGTGATTCTTATACTAAGAACACCTACATTGTTCACCCAGATACAGCCTTTACCTTTATAGTATATATATATATAATTTTTTAGTCACAAAAATCACCGCTATTGTTATAGTTCTGCGTCTTCAAGCACAACAATCTTTTTATCACTATTATTGCCTTTTAAAATGAAAATTACATTTTGTGATATAAGATGTGATTTCTAAAGAAACAACCGCAGATCTCTTAATAGTCACACAAAATGTTATTATAAACCGATTAAGTCACAATTATGCAATGAAATAACTATTTCATTCAGATAAATAATAGTCATTTTTAATGATTAACCACTAGAGGGCATCAGCACTGCTTCATTTTCTGGACTAGGCCAGAGATGTCCAACTCATTTTTGTCCAGGGACAAAATATGGAGCAGTTTGATCTCAAGTGGGCATCAGATTTAAGTTTGTACTTTCACATAAAAAGGACATGTACACTCGGTAAGGTACCTATACTGTATATGTTCAAAAAATGCATAGTACTAAGGTATATTTCTGACAATCCAAACTACTAGGGGTGGGATGATATGCAAAGTTCACGATACGGTACATGACACAATATTTTAGGAAGGTGCGAGGGGAAGACCCCCACAAAAAAAAAAAAAAAAAAGTAGTTTACTGAGTCAAGGACACATCAAGGAGATAAACAGACGCCTCTGAGGAAGACTGGCAGTTGACTGTTGAAACGTGTCTGGAGATCATAGTCAATTTCCTGAATAAATGAAACCTTAACATATTATTAAAAAAAGAAGACAAAAAGAACTTGTCAGGAATTATTATGCGGAAGTCAAGGACACATCAAAGCGATCAGCAGATGCCTCTGAAGAAGACTGGCAGTCGAAACATGTCAGGAGAAAATAAGTACATTTCCTGAAAAAGTTGTCTTAAAAAGTAAAACCTAACATATTTTTTCAAAAAGAGGACAAAAGTAACATGCTGGAATTACTACGCGGAAGCCAAGGACACATCAAAGTGATCAGCAGATGCCTCTGAAGAAGACTGGCAGTTGACAGTTGAAACATGTCAGGAGAAAATAAGTGCATTTCCTGAAAAACAGTTGTCTTAAAAAGCAAAACCTCAGCATATTATTCAAAAAGAGGACAAAAGTAACTTGCTGGAATTATTACGCGAAAGTCAAGGACACAACAAAGCAATAAGCAGACGCCTCTGAGGAAGACTGGCAGTTGACAGTCAAAACATGTCAGGAGATCAAATTCAATTTCTTGAAAAACTATTGTCTGAATAAATAAAACCTTAACATATTATATTTCTGATATTTTCATCTTCATTCATGTATTTCTGCAGCAGGAAACCAAACCAGTGAGTGAATGAGACTCTGGTCTGTTACTGGTTTATTTGAACTCCCAGTTCTCAGGTTGCGTCATTCTTTGGAACTTGTCTCCAATGAGGATCCGCTTTGTGCTTTAGGGAGGGAGGGGGGAGGAGTGAGGGGGGGGGGTGGTTTGTGTTTCCACCAACAGGACAGAATACAACCCCAGTGGAGGACAGACAACAACATCACCTACGGACAGACAACAACATCACCTACGGACACTAAACCAACCACTTGTGTTTTTTCCACTCCGGGTTTCCGTCAACAAACAGACTGGTTTAAAGCTGTGGATTCTGCTCACATGATGGGATTCGTCGCTCGTGGGAAATCCCTCGTGAATTCCCTCGGCGCGCGCGCATGGAGGAGCCTGTAGCGCGTGTCTGGGTGGTCGGTGTGTGTGTGTGTGCGTGTCCTCGTCCTCGTGCTGGTGTCCGTGATGCCGGTGAGGAACCGGTACAACCTGGTGGATGATGTGGGAGACTCGAGGCTTCCTCTGCACAACGAGGAGGCGTATCAGCACGGGATCCGGTTCCAAGCCAAGGTGACTCACCTTACACCTTACACCTTACACCCCACCACACCTTACACCTTACACCACATCCTACACCTTACCCTACACCCTACACCTTACACCCTACACCCATCACTGTACACCCCTACACTTCACCCTACACCTCTACACCACACCCTACATCCTACACCTTACACCACACCCTACATCCTACACCTTACACCCATCACTGTACACCCCTACACTTCACCCTACACCCCTACACCACACCCTACATCCTACACCTTACACCACACCCTACATCCTACACCTTACACCCTACACCCTACACCCCTACACTACACCCTACACCCATCACTCTATACCCTACACCCCTACACTACACCCTACACCCATCACTCTACACCCTACACCCATTACTCTACAACCTACACCCATCACCCTACACCCGTCACTGTACACCCCTACACTTCACCCTACACCCATCACTCTACAACCTACACCCATCACTGTACACCCCTACACTTCACCCTACACCCCTACACCCATCACTCTACACCCTACACCCATCACTGTACACCCCTACACTTCACCCTACACCCCTACACCCATCACTCTACAACCTACACCCATCATTCTACACCCTACACCCCAAACCCTACAACTACACCCTACACCCATCACTCGACACCCTACACCAGGTGTAGGGTGATGGGTGTAGGTCATTTGGCAAGAGTGGACCTTGACCCCCACCCCAATGAATGAATAAAAATAAAGTTGTTGTTTTTTTTCCAAGTCTATACACAGTGTGTACATATTATTATTTATTTTAAATATCAAGACAAAACAATGCAATTCTGCGACACAACAAACCATTGGGAAAAAAAACCCAACCTATTTTAAAACTTAGAATAGTACACTATAATACAACATAACACTTACAGGTAAAGTGCAAATGTCTTGAGGGAACAATAACAAAAATTGTGCAAAATCCAAAAGTATTGCCAAACAGTGCAATCAAAAGTTAAGATTATAATATCAAAGTTTCAGTACATGGACATTTCTACTTTACAGTAACACAAATCTTAAAACTAAAGAACACAATGTGCAAACAACACAATATAATTATATAGAAAAGAACAAAATTAAATTAAATTAAAACAAAATAAATATGAATACGGGCAGAAGATTAGCAGGTATTTTTAATATTAATATTCAATTAAGAGAAAACATGTACAGTGATTGTAAAGGGTGTTTTTCACTTTTATTAAACCTTTTTAAATTATCATTAAAAAATATATATACTTCTTAATACTTAATATTTTCTAATACTTTATTATTCCATTTGGATTGCACAATATTCCTTAAAGGCAGTTTGCTATTTCTGGGTGTGTTTCAGGTTATTTTCAAAGTCATTGAATTATTAATTCTCTGGGAAACAAAGAGAGACAGTTTTTCATTTATGGAAAAGCCTGTTTTTAATCCAGATCCAACCAATAGTTATTTTTATTCTGACTGATTTTCTTTGTTCTTGTTATTTTCCAAATCTTTTTTTTTTTTTTAATTATAGACAGTGTTATTTTAATTACGTATTTTATTTTACTTTATTTGTTTAAAAAACAGGCTATTTCAGAAAACTGGATTTATAGTTTTAGTTTATCAACAAATTCTGTGAGTTTTAGTTACAAACAATGCAAGTTAATCTACAAAACCATTCACTTTTATTTGCAATCATAAATATATAAGGAAATATATTCATCTTTTAAAAAAAACAAAAAAAAACCTAAATGTGTCATTTAGCATTACAATAAAACAGCAAAAAGCTTGTAATAATAATAATAATAATATATAATAAAAAAAAGACTTGAAATAGCCTGTTTTTAAAAAAAAGGTTATTTCAGAAAACTAAATTTAAAGTTTCAGTTTTCCAACAAATTGTGTGAAAACAATTAGAAACCATGCAAGTTAAACTACTTTGTGCCATTTCACAACAACAAAAAGCCTTCACTTTTATTCACAATCATACATATATAAGAAAATATATTTATCTCATTAAAAATTTGTAAAAGTGAATGTGTCATTTAGCATTACATTAAAACAGTGAAAAGCTTGTCATTTAAATAGATTAAAAAAATAATTAAAATGCAGAGTTACTTCACATAATCTATGTATTATTCACAACTACTGAATATATAGTAGTTGTTTCTAAAATTATTTGTTTAGTAGTTTTTTTTGTTGTTGTTTTTTTAAGTTAGCTAATTCTGTAATTTACATTATAGATGAGTGTAAATGATCTGTTGATTACAGTTTATTGTGAAAGGATAAATGCTTAAATTAGCAATAAAAAATGTGTTGAGTTGTTTTTTTTTTGTTTTTTTAATCTCACAAAGCCAATTTATTCATAATATTCTCAGACAGGAAGTTGTAGCCATTAACAGGAAGTAGCAGCCAAAGGAATAAGATGAACGCTTGAATTACACACTGGAGAGATTACGGTTTTCATTAAAGAACCTAGAATGAAATGTTTACATTACTGTACATTAAGCTTTTGAAAAAAATGCTGTTATATAATTGGAAAATACCACTGTTTACTAATAGAGTAAAGCTAGTGTTTCCACACACAACCCAAACTGAAAATACCAAACGTTTGTGGCGGGAAAAAAGCTTTATTGGCCCTGATACTAAGGGTTAATATAAGTGAGTGTTTCTGGTCCAAAGTTTACTTGTAAAATGTGTTGTGGTTATTGAACAATCCTGCTTATATCAACATGTTACCAAGATAAATGAAGTGGCTTTTTTGTGCCCACATTTTATGAAATGATTGTATTTAGATAATTGCACATGGAAGAGTTATGGAAATAGAAAATAAACCTAGCATAGATAGAGAAATACAGAAAAGGACTGTGTCAGTAACTAATTCAGAGGCTCTGATTTTTAGTTTAGAAAAAGAAAAAATTTTCCTGAATTCCATATCAGTTTCTCCTTTGTGCATCATTTCTGCATCACTTTACCAACTTCTGTCCTGGATTTACTTGCAGCCACCAGAGCACCAGCTGTGCACTGTTTAAGGGAGAGTAAAGGTGCCTTAGGAGAGCTCTTCTTCTCTGCTTCATCGAATGTCGACTACAAAACCGCAGAGTTGGAACTGTCGCCCCCTGCGGTCACAGACTTTAACATGAAAACATGCAAAAAAAATTAAGTGAAAAATAAAAATTGTATTTTATATCTCTCAAAGACAATAATATAAAAAGTGTCCTATGAACAGTGACACTATCCTCTTTCAGTAAATAAAAGAGGTTCACATCAACATCTTTAACATTTCCTGATTATTTAGAGCAACCAAAAGCAGCGTAAGTTGTTATTTTGACTGAAAAAGCTGCTAAATGAACTAAAAATCAGGCTGAATGTTTCACTCCAATAGAAAACAATGGGATGTTTACAGGCAGTGGGGCCTTGTGACATCATCAATCACATGATTTCAAGATGGCGGAACACAGATTTTAGGTCAAACTTGTAAAAACAGTGGAGGATCCCTTTAATGCAGTTAATTGAGTTAACTATTTTAATTGCACTGAATGCATACGCTGAAATTCTAATGCTACACATTTGAAAAATTGCACGTCAGTTATTTATTCTTTTTAAACATATCTGCGAGGGTTGCATCTGTGTAATAGAGCTATTTTAATTTCAGGACGTGAACACCGTCATATTGCGTTATATTTTGCACATAAATTGATATTTCTCTCTTACTGCCCACCCGTTTTCTGTGAAAAATTGCTTGTCACGAATATTGTCACGAAACAAGCACGTGAGGGTATATTCCCTGCTGGAGTGAAGTTTTCACTTGATTATGTTTGAAATAAATAAATACAAACAACATAGCCATGTTTCGTTACGTGGAGTGAATTTCTGTCTCTATTTTTTTGTAAGTTTTTTATCGCAATCGCAGAAAATCGGAGGCCCTACTAAATCATAAATTTGAGTTTGTCTCAAGCAAAGAGATAAGAATAAGAAATCTGCGTAAGTCTGTTTTTATTTTATTCACATTTTTATGATCTGTGTGCGTGTGTGTGTGTGTTCACTACAGTATGTGGGAAGTCTTGATGTGCCCAGACCAAACAGTCGGATGGAGATTGTTGCAGCCATGAGAAGAATCAGGGTAAGAAACACACACACACACACACACACACACACACACACACACACACACACGCACACACACACGTCCATAGTGACCTTGTGTTTCTGATAAAGGACAGATGGTTAGTTGGTTTTGCATCAACTCTTGTAGTTTGCATTGTAAATCTGATGCATTCACTGACCGTAGGAGAAAAGGGACTTTGCATGTTTTGCAGCCATGCTGGGCACAAACATATCAAAGCAACATGCACCAGGTGACCACAGTAGATTTCATATAAAGTGACTTTTTATTAGACATGGGGCTTTTATGTCTGCGTAAAAAGCAGGTCATGGCTGAATATTTCTCAAATGGTCTTAGTTGTAGTTACAAGGCTGATGGGTTCCATTTCATTATTTTCAATAAATAAATGGCTCACGCAATTCAGTCTTAAAAAAATTCAGAATTGTTTACCAATTGTTCAGTAATTATTAAACAGGTACACTGTACATTTTTATTTTGATTGGATTAATCCTTTTTGAGATATGGCTGTTTTAGTGAGGGGTGTGTGTGTTGATTTTCGTGCAATTTTTGCACTTTCTTCCATTTTCAGTTTCCAATATCTCAGGAACTACAACACATAGGAAACTGAAATTTGGTATAATAACACAGCTCCACCTATTCTCTCAGAATATACAAAAAGATCTGCTATACATCTTATCTGGTGGACATGCCAGCCCCTCAAAAATCGTTAAAAGTTTGTCAGAGTTTGGGTCTGGAACATGTTTGTGCCTTCAGTAAACAACTTAGCATATGTCTCATCTCCCTGTAATTTGTTCAGCTTAGAGCTATGAACATAGGCTGTTCACATCACTAATGATTAGTCACATATATGCATTGGTTGTTGGGTGACATACTCTTGAAATCCGGAAAAATACTTATTTTTTTGTTTTTTTACTATTTTCATTGGTCCATAACTGCATGTGGGAATGTAAGAAAAATGTGATGTCTGTTTTAATTTATGGTATAAATATTACTCTTTGTTGGGATATACTGTAAAACAACTTTTCTATTTGTGACTTCTTCATTTTTATTTTATTTTTGAACATGCATCAGGAAAAAACAAATTTTTTAAAACATTATTATAATAAACAAATTTCTCATGTTCTAAATTTTATCTTCTTTGATGTGTTTTTCCTTCAAAATACATTATTATACAGTATATCCCTCATCATTATCATAATAGTAAATGCATCAGGCCCAAACATGTTTGAATTTGAAACCCCGACAAACCTTTTTCCAATTTTGAGGAGCTGGCATGTCCACCAGATAGGATGTATAGCAGATGTTTTTATATATTCTGAGAGAGTAGGTGGAGCTGTATTAATATACCAAATTTCAGTTTCCTAGGTGATATAGTACCTGAGATATTGGAAGCTGAAATTGGAAGAAAAACAGGTCAATACCCCACTTAATAAATTGGCCATATCTGAAAAACTCATCATACAATCAAACTAATAATTTATAGTTTGCCTATTGAATAATGACGGAACAATTGGTAAAAAAAAATATCAGAATTCTTTCAGACCAAAGTGCGTGGGATATCTTGTAAATATGTTGAAATGACCCTGATTTGTTTCCCCATCTTTCTGCTGAAATCTCCTTTCTCCTTCTTTCCCGTCACTAGATCTAGTGTCAGGTCAATGAATATCTCAGTAATCTGTGGCTTTTCCGTTATAAAGCTATCAGGCTCTTCCTCCTCAGCCTGAACTGAGAAGGTTAGCGGTTTCATGGAGTTACTAATGCTAACACAAGCAGACCAGGCAGCCTCTGTGATCTAAGTGTGACTCAGAAGAAACAAGACAAGGCTTTTAGCTGAGAGTGAATATTCAGGAGAGAACTGTGACATTTCCAAAGCCGGTGTCTGTATTTAGACTCTGAATGAATGAAATGCAGGTTTTTCCTAACGCAGGGGTGTCATATCTTAAGTGGGCTTGGTTGGGAATCCAACATATTCAACATTAGTGCTACTTTGCATCCCCATGTATAAAAAATATAAAAGTATGTCGTGAATAAGGCACCGATAATATCCAAGCAATAGGTGAAATTTGGGCAAATTTTGTCAAAGAATTTTGAGATCGAGCGGGATTTTGGAAAAAATTAAAAATAAAATTAAAAAATGTCTTCCATGGTGTTGGAGAAGTGTGGGGAAAACTGAAAACCTCAGCAAATATTATAGTTTTATTGAATTTTACGATAAACTTTATGAAATTCCACTTGAAATATTTGTGAAGTTCTACTTCCAAACTGGGTTGGGTTTAATTATAATTGGAATCGTGTAATTGATCATCAATTACAATTATGGCGTAATTGTAACTGCCCAATTGTCATTTTTAAAATCTGTTGCTGTTGTAATCATAATTAAATAGTAATTGAGTTCAGATAATTGACTTTGTAATTGTAATTGCCATGAAAATTCTTTAAAAATTGTTAATTATAATTTAACGCAACAGTTATATGTACATTTCTACACATATGTAGGTAATAATCATTAAAATATTAGGTTATTTATGTCAGTCTCAGTAATTGTGATTAATTGTAATTGAGAATCTAATTGTAAATGACTCTGAGCATAAAAAATAATTTTAATTTAATTGTAATTGGAAAAAAAATGCTGGTCACTGTATTCATAATTTAATTGTAATTGAACATGGGTAATTGAAAACATAGTAATTGTAAATGAAAAATGTAATTGACCCCAACCCTGCTTCCAAATAAAACTGTTGAAATGTTGAGTTTTTTTTAAGTGTATTATTTTGCATAAATGCCAATATTCATGTTTGGATATGATACAATCAATTGAAAAGTTACATTTTTTAAAATTTTGCCAGAATTCCTGAGCTTACGTTCATGTGGAAATTTGCCAGATATTTTAGGCCCCTTGAGGGTTCAATTCCTTCTATCTTTGGAGACGACGAACAGAGCACTTCGGTAAGCTGTAAATAACGCTAAAAAGTGTGATGATAAGACGTCACTGTCATTGTTTTGTTAGCATTAGCAGTTGCACCGTCTTCAGACTTCAATTGTTAGCGCTGTGTGCTCATTTTAGATCCTTGATGATATCGTCTACATGATTTAATTTAAGTCTAAAGTTTTCATTAGTCATTTCATTTTGCCGTTTTTGTCTTTGAAAAGACTGTATTAAAATGCATTTTGTGACGTTAGCTTGGCGCTAGCGTTAGCTCGGTGCTTGTGTTCGCTCACTTGTTAAGGTTCTGCAGGTTCATCATCTTCATTTTCATCTCGCTACGCTAGGTCCGACTCTGGCTGGAACATGTAAGGCTGGATGGACAAGTCTTCCGTTGTTGACATAATGTGTGAATAAACTTTTTCTGCGCCGCTACATAGCCATATCTCTTCTATCAAACTACAAAAATGGCCGAACAGGGTGGAGTTGAACCAAGTGTCACCTCTGCAACATGGAGAGGGGGCGGAGTATGAAGTGTCTCATTTGCATCTAAAGAGACCGCACCAAAACGAGTTGCTCTCAGAAGCACATCAGAAAAGGGGGAGAAAAGGGGTGGAGCTATAATAATGAGGAATTCAGACCCAAGCGTTGCAGTTCTGCTTTATATAGACCACAACTGTATGATTTATATGTAAAAAGGAAGGATTTTAAAGCATGATATGTCCCCTTTAAAGGGGCTGTTCTTACTTTATGCACAGGGACTCTTATTTCCTGCAAAGATGCATTTAATTGCTACACTAAAAATTGGATTTCCTGCCAAAATTGAAAACCAGCATGTTTGCATGTGTTTTGGATGACATTTGATAAAACAACACAAGTCATTACATCATTGTGATGCCATCAATGTTCACTCGTGTCTATTTGAAGCATTTATCCACCAACACTGCCATTATGTTTTACCTTCCCTGTGATCCCCAAAGAAAGCTTTAAATCAATAATAAATAAGTTAATGTATTAGGGATGGGTACTCTATGTGATTGTCTTGTATTGAGAACTTTTTGTTTGTGAATGGCTGGTGAATAAAACATGCCGTGGGTCTTGTGTTGAAAGTATATTTAGAGATAGATGGATGGAAAAAATAGCATCTGGTTTAATATTTCATCATGTACCGAAATAAGTCACCACTAGCAGTGAAGAGATGTTACTATTTATACAGGCAGGGATATTACGCTGACCGTAGAATGACTTATGGATTAGTTTTTATGGTGTCATGTCATCTTTGGAGCTTTGAAGCTAATAAAGCTGATGTTTGCTGTACAGTGGGAACCAGTATTTGGACCAGTTACTGCACTGGCAACCTTCTTCTCTCCCTTCATACTATTGTTTAGTCTAGGGGTTCTCAACCTTGGGGTCGCAAGACACTGGCAGGGGGTCATCAGATGCCTTCAAGAAACTAAGAATATTTCTTTGAACAATTCTATTGAGCCAATTTTTGTATTTTCTTTTACCATTTTTCTGCAGCTACTCCAAACATTCTATATTTTAACCTATTTTCATCACTTTTTTGCTCCTTTTAATGCATTTTTGCTACATTACTCCCGTTTCTGACACTTCTCCATCAAATCTCAATACCTTTTCTGCACATTTTTTCCACTTTCAAGACATTTTCGGCACTTATAAACCCTTTCCACCACTTTTTCCACCAGATGTCACATATGTTGACCCATTATTGTCACTTTTAAAGTTTAACCTCTTTTTACCATATTTCATGCTAGTTTTTGTATGTGTTGAACCACATTCAGGATTTGTCATGTCCATTATTTGCCAGTTTAAAGTAATTGTTCCTACTTTTACAATTACATTACCCACAACCTCCTGCCTTTCTGAGACTTTTAAGCCAATATTGACACTTTGAACCTTTTTTTCCCACTTTAATTTGCAACTTTTAATAAATTTCTGAATTCTTTTTTAAAATCTCTTATAATGAGAGATAGGGATTTTTAGATTTTTGAATATGATGCAGGATCTGGATCCCCTCCAAAATTCAAAACAATTTCTCATTTTCTATATAGTCCAAAATAGTAAAAACTCAATATATTTTGAATATCGATATATTGCCCAGGCCTAGTTGTCATCCTATTGTTTCAGTTTCAATAGTGAAGTCAATGAATTATTTTAGTTTGAGTGAATATTGACCCGTTTATTTACTCCAATACTCGTGTTTATTTATCCAAGGGACTGAGGTTGATTAACCAGCGTGAGATATAAAGTGATGGCAACACCGGAACCACTGGGGACGTCCTTGAATGGAGAACGGGTTCACATGGTGGCTGGCAGAGCTACAGTGGGTAATCTCTTTAGTCTCAGTCCATGTGAGAAAAAGGAGTAAACGTATGAAGTATGTGTGTGTGTGTGTAAACTGATGGTCTCTGTGTCAGCTGGAGAGAACAGAGTGGGACGTGCTACTCTAATCAAGTCTTTATAAACTCTCACACACCTGCCATCCTCCAGGGAGAACGCTTTAAGACACAGTTTAGTGTCCTGCAGATCTTTTCACCGCAGCTTTTTTGTGTGTAGTTCCTCTATTGTGCTCGACTAATCCAACTTTGTTCAGTTTTTTTACCCGTTTAATTCACTTTAATCAGTGGCATGGAAAGTGGATGAACACTTTCTTGTGTGTGTGTGTGTGTGTGTGTGCGTGTGTGCGTGTGCGTGTGTGCGTGTGCGCGCTCATGCCTAAAAGCTTTATAAAAGCAGTGAGAGCTTCTGCATTCTAAAGACCTCCACAATCGATTGAAGGAGGCTGGATGACAAAAGGTGATGTTGATGCACCCGCACGGAAACTTCTGCTGTCATATGGATCACTGCCTCAGAGGAAAAACCTGTGTGTGCATCAGCATTTATTTAGGGTGTAAACACACCATCTACAGTCTGCAAAACAAAGCAAGATTGAGTCCAAACTCCCCTCTGCGTTTGACTAGGACAGGGGTTCTCAACCTTTGGGGTCGCGAGACACTCGCAGGGGGTCGTAAGATGCCTTCAAGAAGCGTAACAATATTTTTGAACAGTTTGAGCCCATTTTTCTGTAACTAAACCAAACTTGCCATATTGTAACCTATTTTCATCACTTCTTTGTGCCATTTTTTTTTCTTTGAATGCATTTTTGCTACATTACTCCCATTTCTGCCACTTCTCCATCAAATTTTCAATGCCTTTTCTGCACATTTTTCCTACTTTTAAACCTTTTCCATCACTTTTTCCACCTTTGTCACATATGTTGATCCATTATTGTCACTTTTAACCTTTTTTCACCACATTTCATGCTATTTTTTACCAATTTAACCACATTGTGGATTTTCCAGTTTAAACCAGTTGTTCCTACTTTTAATTTACATTACCCAACCTCTCACGCCTTGCCCCCTCGTCCCCATTTCTGCCACTTTTAAGCTCATATTGACACTTTTTCTGTCCGTTTTTTTAACCAATTTCTGTGGTTTTTAAAATCCCATTTCACCACCTTTTCCACCATTTTTGACCTATTATTTAACCTCTTTTCACCATATTTCATGCTTATTTTTGCCAATTTAACCACATTCATGTTTTGTCATGCCCATTATTTGCTAGTTTAATCTAATTTTCACACATTTTTAAATTCTTTTACTCACAATTTAATGCAACATTTATCTGTGTTCAACCACCTTCAGCTACAGTGGGGGTCTCTGGAACCTTTATTTTGAAGGGTCGTGAGCTGAAAAGGTTAAGAACCACTGCTCTAGGACTTCAACATTCTCCTTTCCCTGTCCCCTTATTTCCCACATTTCCACCCCCACCCTCCTCCCTCCCCTCCCTCTCCATCCCCTCACTCTCCTCTCCTACTAAAATAGACTGTCTCTATTTAGCCCATCTCTGGCTATCTACTGCTGACAGGAATAGATTTTAGGCTGAGGGCAGGCTCTGCATGCTTCTCTTTGAATTCTGATCGGCACTAATGGGATTTTAAACCTCCCCTTACATGTCCATCAGGATGCTGCTTCCTTCCTCAGGCGCTACAGAGTCAGACATCAACAACTTTCCTCTCCTTTCAGCATCTGTCCCAGGGTCTCTCTGGAACATTTCACTTCCAGTGTCAGCGCTGGATGAGAGATGGAAAATCATGGTTTATTTTTTTCTTCTTTAGTTTACTTCTGATTCCAATATTTCTCAGAATTCTCTCAGAGGTAGAAGTAAGAAAGGACTCATCACACGCGCTTAGATCAATGGTCCCCAACCCACGACGTCACGAAGAACGAAATATAGATATATATGAATTTTACGCCCCCGATGAGACACAAACAGAAGAGTTATTTGGAAAAAAATAAAACGTATTATGCATTTAAATGTATAAACTATTTTTAAAAACCGTAAATCGAATCGCAATATCTGTCAGAAAAATCGCAATTAGGTTTTTTTTGTCAAAATCGTGCAGCCCTAACATACGCAGACCTTCTATTTTTTACGATAATTCAGCAAAGATAAGCTAGTGTGGGACAGGAAGGCATGCACCGACAGAATAAAACATCTGGTTTATTTTCAAAATAAAAAGGTGGATCGTATTTCCATCCATTTTCCAACCCGCTTTAGCACCGATTCATTACCCCTTTAGCGCCGAAAGAATATCTGTAATATTACGTGAATATCTGTAAAAGTCACGTTTTTTTATTAGCTCTGTCTGCTAGCATAGGATCTTTTCTTCACTGCTGGAATAACTGCATGCCAATCGACCACTGGGTTACCAGCGCCCTCTGCTGGTCCAAACAAATATCTGACGTAAATACAATGCAATGACTGTTTTTTTTTTTTTTTTTTAAAGTCCAGTTGTTAAGGCACAAAATACATTTTTAGTTGCACTTTTAGAAAACTAACTATTATGCACTTTTGCATTGTTTACTATAGAACCAGAATTTAAATGAATCGGCTTCTTCTTCATTTGTATTATTCCTTTATTTATTTTATTCAATATTTATTTTTAGTTTAATTGCATTGTTTTGAATAGTTTATCAAAGTAGTCTTTTGACAATGAAAAATAAAAGGAAAATAGTACAGTATTTTCTAAATAAAGGAATATTTTTCAGTCATCATTTCTCTACAGTCCCATTTTGTAAAATAAATTGTGAGAGAATCGTATCGTGAACCCAGTATCGTGAATCGAATCGTGTCGGTAGTTGAGTGAATCGTTACATCCCTAGATATATCGTTTCAAAGGTAGTTCAGCGAAGATTACGATTAAACCTCACACAATTCCATTAAGGAATTTTTCGGCAATTTCCATTATAGTCGTTTTCTCATTTATTTGTGAGTCAAATAGTCATTTGACTGAATTCTTGGGAACGTGGTGCGTGCATTTCACCGCGGAGACGTTCACATGCCCGGCTGTAGTTCATCCGAACTTGTTTATCACAAGTTTTAATATGTGATAACATAAATGCAAATCAGGGACTTTGTGCTTCAATTGTCGTAGAGTTGCAGCTTGAATCTCTAAACTCAAACATGGAAAATACAAACTATGAATACTTGTAGGAACATTTTTGCAATGTTAATCAACAAAGACACACTAAAGCTATTAAAGAAACGAGAGCACAGCTTAACTTGAGGGTTTGCAGATCTGTAGCAAAGTGGAGGCTTTTCATACGGGACGTGTGTTAATGGTTGGGGGGTGGGTGTGGCATATTTAGACAGGCGTGACCTATAATAGTAGCATTGTTTTCACAAAGTATTCATTCTAGCTTAATGGCAGATGTACAAAGACATAGTAGGTGACCTATATGTTTAGTGGATTAGATTTGACCTCAGCTTTGAAAAGAAGTTTCCTTTGTCTCACCAAACCCTGAGAGAATGAAAGTCCTTTTATCAGCCGTATATAGTCTAACAAACAGTCAGCGTTACCACATGAATGCTGGTAACGTTAGCAGTGCATGAACTGTTGGAAATGTTCGAGCATACACTATATGTCTGATGAAATAAATTCAAAATAGACCAAACTATTTTATGAATATTATATATATATATATATATATATATATATATATATATATATATATATATATATATACTAAAAGAAAGGGTTGAAACATTTAAAGTAGAGGTATTGAGAAGAGTTTTTAGCAGTTGTTAAACTGTAAAGTTTTACAAACAAGAAACAATTATAGCTTTGATGGCTTTACAATAGTAAATTAATTGCACTGAAAACTGCAAAAACGTATTTATAGACTATTTAAATGCATTGGGTGCAGATCAATGTTGTAGAACCTCATAATACGAGAGGTTTACTTTTTGTTTATGTCACTTTTGTATTACTGTATAAACCGCAGTAATAATATTGCTTTTAATCAATGAATTAATGCAATAATGCCTTTAAAAAGTATTCATTGATTTTTATGAAAGGTGATTAATTTTTGGGATATTATTGTTACATTAATGAAACTGTGTCTTGTTGTAAAAAAACAGGATTAAGATTTTAAATCTATATATAGAGAGAGTGTAGGAAAATTAATCTGCTATAGCAACATGTTTTACCTGTTTTACGTCTTGGGGAATGCAGAGGTGGGCAACTGTTATGACACTGGGGCCAAAAAATTTCACTATTTAATGCAAGGGCCTCATTATCAACATTCATGTCAGCATTTAGAATAACGACCGAAATTAGCAATAATACAGAAAAACATACGTCTTTTTGTTGTTGATTCATGTGATTTGGTGTCATTTTTTTATTGTTTTGTGCTTGTTTAGCATGTTTTTTTTTATCTGTATTTATGAGTTTTTGTGTGTTTTTGAAGTCATTTTGTGCCATTTATTTTTGTTTTTAGTCATTTTAGGGTTGTTTTTGTGTATTTTTATTGTAATTTTGTGTAATTTTGTAAATTTTTCAGTTATTTTGTATGTTTTTCTGTTATTTTGTGTTTCTTTGCTGCTGTTTCTATAATTTGGTATGTTTGGGGACCGCACAGCATTAGAGCGTGAGCCGCATGTGGCCCCCAGGCTGCCAGTTTAATATTAATAAAAAAATAGAAATCAAACTAAAGGAATTACTTGACAAATATGAAAATCAATGGTTAAACCGTGCTAGCTCTTAGCTTTGTTGTAGAAAAAGGCACAGCTGGTCTTTGCGCACATGAATAGACGGACAGGTGGGGGAGTGTTACCCCACGTCTCTACTGCTAGCATCTTGTCGCACGCATACACAAACACACGCAGCTGTGCCTGAGGCGATGCCACACACCAACACAACACAATTACACAAGCCAAAAAAATCCAAAACAAACCCTGACCACAGGAAAAACCCTCCACGAGTGACATGGATTCCAAGACATTCCTCTGGGATGGTTGTGTTTTTCCAGAAAGACCTCTCACACACACACACACACACACACACACACACACACACACACACACTCTAATGCATGTGCAGTAGGGAGCTGAGATGTCATTGTTCCATTACAGACAACTGTTTGAAGTGCTTATGTAAAGCCCTATTATCTTCTGTGGACCAAAAGCCGAGAGAGATCAAAGCTTTTCAGTTACTACATCATCTTATAGTTAACAGATCAAAGCATTCGTCCAAAACTGTCACTAATCATTCAAAGTTCAGCATCTGCAAACCAATATCAAACATTTACTGTAAAAGAACTGAAATGTTCCCTCTTCACTCAGTTTATTACGCGTTACTGTAATCTCATGCTTGTGAGTCACAGATTTAGTCCCAAGCATCGACAGTTGCAGTGGGTGTGGCTGTGTCTGTCAGATACACACAGGATGTGACGGATTAAGTTTTCTGTGACTCGCAAAGTGTTATCATCAGAATGATTTCAGACATTATGAAAGTTTAAAGGGATCCTCCACAGTTTTTACAAATGTGGCCTAATAAAACCTTTGAAATGTACATATTACAAGATCTATGCCTAACAAAACACAATTATTTTGCACCATATTTGTTTTTATTAACTTTTAATAATGGGACTACTTTACAGTTTTAGAGCCTGTGTTCCGCCATCTTTGAAATCACGTGATTGATGATGTCACACGGCCCCACTGCTTGTAAACATCCCATTGTTTTCTATTGGAGTGAAACATTCAGCCTGATTTTTAGATCATTTAGTAGCTTTTTTACTCAAAATGACAACTTGTGCTGCTTTTGGTTGGTTCAAATCACGTGTCAAACTTAAGGCCCTGGGGCCAAATCCGGCCCTTTAGAGCATCAAATTCGGCCCGTTTGAAAAACTAAAAATGATAGGAAAAAATGAAACATTTTGTACATTTCTAACTAATTCAATTGACGATATCTCAGTTCCAACAATTAAAAAAAATGCAGAGAAAATCCATAATATTTGCGGAGCTCACGGCATTCATTTTTAATCTAGAAAAAACTCTGCATTTTTCTTCAAATTATTCCCCAAATCGGGGAAATGTAAGTGAAAATCCTGCAGGAACCGATATTCTCTCATTCTTTATTATTTATATATCATTAATACGTAGAAGTGCAAAACGGGGCACATTAATGTTGAATTTGCTTTTTCCCCCACCAAAAATCTGTGGCCCACTTAAGGTCAAACTGGTCCGTATTTGGGCCCTGAACTAAAATGCATCTAAACAAACAAGAAAAGTTAAAAATGCTGATATAACCTTCTTTTGTTCATCAAAAGAGAATAAAAACAAAAAAATCTGTCATCGAAGGGAGCGACACTTCCAACTCTGTGGTTTCTTAGTAGACAATGAAGCAGAGAAGAAGAGCTCTCCTAAGGGACCTTTACTGTCCCTTTCCAGACATGCTCTGGTAGGTGGAGTTAGCAAGTTAATCATAGACTGGTGAAGGACTCCCACCCAAAAGGACTTCTATTCTCAGGGTTTGTGTGTCTTTAGCAGTCTGTGATTACTCGCCGAAGTTATTATTTTCATTAAAAAATCTGCGAAATGATCTAAAAATCAGGCTGAATGCTTCACTCCAATAGAAAATAATGTGATGTTTACAGGCAGTGGGGTCGTGTGACATCATCAATCATGTGATTTCAAGATAGAAGGAACACAGGCTCTAAAACTGTAAAATAGTCCCATTATTAAAAGTTAATAAAAACAAATATGGTGCAAAATAATACATTTTGTTGGGCATAGATCTTCTAATAACTACATTTAAAAGATTTGAGGCCACATTTGTAAAAACATTGGAGGATCCTTTTAAAACCTTTATGAATAAAATCCAGCATTGAAACTTTCCTCCTCTTTTATAATCAGAATGACACTAGAACGTATTCACAATAGAACTTTGTTACAGCATCTTAATGGAAACACTGCCCTGGCTAAACTATCGGTTCCTTATTTACCTAAAACAATAATGACTTTTCTGTAACTGTATGGTTTTTATGAGCTGGCTGTTTGCGGAATAACGAACAAGAAAGAGTGAGAAACACAAGTGAAGCACTCAGCAGTTTTGAATTTCACACAAATGTCCGGCTGCTCCTCTGGTCCCCATGGCAACGAGTTCAGCGGCTCAAACATTTCTTATTCATCTCATTTGGAGCAGACTTTCAGTTTGGTTGGTGGAACCAAGTCAGCAATTTAGTGAATAAATACATGTGATCTTATTTTAAGACTGAAATATTTAGATCTATGAACCAATGATGACATATGCAGATATTGGAGAATTTTAAGTTGTTTTAGTTGTCGGGAGAAATTTCAGATTTTTATATCGTCACTCAACAAAATATTGCAATGTGGTCACCAAGAGAATGGGGATTGCGTCGTGGCATTTCACTTAATTTTGGCACAGATTACTGAGTTTGCTCTGAAACAAGCCATACTACAGAACTCACTCACATGTGCTGTCCCTTCTCGGAGAAAAATCCAAAAACTGGCGAAACATGTTTGCTGCTACATGGAAAATAAAAGTCCCTGTCTGGCATTTTGTATCAGTCACTTCAGGTGCGTTCACGCGACTTTAGCGACCATAGTTGCTTAAATCGCCCGTGATGAGTCGCTTCAACATAGTCGCGCTTTTTGTTCACTTCATCACTTCATCTACGTGACGACCGGGAAAGTGACGTAGGGAGAAAGTTATTGCCGATTGGATGTTGCGACACATCGTCACTCGATGTCGCTTAGAGTTTGAGCGACTTCCAGCGACTCACATTACGCGATTGAGTCGCTTCACGTTACGTCATTTACATTGATTTTGAATGTAATTGAGTCGCTGAAGTCGCATTCGGTGTGAACGCACCTTTAGATGCAAAATAATTATTCTGGTAAGACTTTGTTGAGGAATTTATATCATGTATTGTCGTTTTGAAATGGAGATATCCATTTTGGTTCATATCGCCTAGCCCGAAGTATACTACATACATTATATAAAATAAAAATTAAGGATGCACCAAAATTAGAATTCTTGGCTGAAACCGAAAAATAAAAATGAGAAAACCAAGGCCGAGAACCGAAACACCGAAATAAATTATTACACATATCAGCAGTACTTTTGCCGAAAATGCACAAGTTCTCACCAGCAGTGCAGTGCAAAGTACAACATGATATCATAGTTAACAGCTGTAGATAAATATTAATAACACAAAAGATAATTTAAAAAAAAAATGGCTAGTAGATTTATTTCACACCCAGTCCAGTTAGCTTATGGGGCTATGTGTGGGTGCACATAGGAGCTTCAAAATGAAATGTATGTTTTAGAGTAGAGGCTTTCTGTGAGTGTTTAGTCTTCCATAGCCATAAAAAGTTTGAGAAACACTACCTTAAACCTAATATTTGTCCTGCTTTGAATCTTTACCTTTCAGGTTTTGAAGACACGTTACTATTAGAGAAAATAACCGGTATATTTTGTAGCTAAAGCAAACACAGCCTCAGGTTTGTGTGCTGTTCTCCTTCCATCCAGCGATCTGCTCGTGGTGAGTAGGCAGATAAAACCCAACCTATTGTATTAGGGTTTCATTGGTGGGATAATGATTGAGGAAAGTGCTGCAGGCTTTTGAGCTGGAAGATAGGCTGCCCTACTTCTAAATGTGATTTGTAGTTAAGAGTGTGTCACAGTGTTTATGTGTGAGTGCGTTCATCTTTTCTCCTCTCATCTTCTTCTAACGTGCCATAGAAGCCTGGAGGTCTCATCGTTCGCCCTCTCCTCCGTCGGATTGTCTTTTTGTCATAGTACCTCATTTCTCTTTTTTTTAGACTCCACATCTACTCGCTATTCTTCCTCTTCCGCTCTGTACGGGTTGGTTTAAACAGGCAAGAAGCAGTCAGGGGTTTAACTGCTTTTGACATCATGATGTCAAAAGTTCAATTAACAAGTTACTGTATGTATAAGCCCTAATTTTGATGCCAATTATTTGTAATTTTCAAGTTCTCAGTACTTTGTTCAATTAGAAAATGAAGAGACAGTTTTCATGTTTCCATATTTTAAGACAACCAATAATGTGTATATATATTTCGAAGAAACCACTCATTATTTTATTATCTTAAGCTTGCGTGTTTGTGCACTGAAATATACAGCAAATAAAAGCAAGAGAGACCGCAAAAAAAAACCCCTCCTTCCCAGATATAGACAGTTATCTGGATCAGTGACCATGATCATGCACACTTTAAATGATTTCTATCCACATTAATAATGTAACAGAAGGTCTAAATGTATGGGCACCACCATTTCATTGAAGAATCACGAAGAATTGCGCAATCCGGATCGGATCTGGATGAAACTCGCTGAGGGAATTGACGAACCAACCCAACCAAATTGAGTCAAGATCGGTCAATTAATAATTGAGATATACATTTTTAAAGTGTAAGTACACCCCCAGATTTCTGCTGACCTACTATTAGAGAGGAAGTTAAAAAAATGTCTTGATTATGGGCTTTGCTCCTAGAGTAGTTAAGACACGCCCAGTCACAGCAGCCCCACCCCCACAGTGCTGCACAGTTCCATATGGAGCTGTCAATCAATGCTCACTGAGGAAACCTAGTCCCTCTTTTTACTTTTATGGTAAAATGGTAAATGGACTTGATTTTATATCACCACACTGAAGCAGTCTCAAAGCACTTTACATATCAGCTCATTCACCCAATCACTCTCACATTCACACACCAGTGGGACAGGACTGCCATGCAAGGCACTAGTCGACCACTGGGAGCAACTTAGGGTTCAGTGTCTTGCTCAAGGACACTTCGACACATAGTCAGGTACTGGGATTGAACCCCCAACCTCTCGATCAGAAGACGACCCACTACCACCTGAGCCACGGTCGCCCTTTTATAGGTGGGGCGGGGCCCACAGTGACTGTTAGTGACATCACTGATCTAATCTCAGCCAATAGAAACATTAAATTGCAATAGACGATGTTTAACCCGTAGAGGGCATTCACTCTCACATTTTACAACTAAAAACGCTAAATTGAAATACTTTGACTAAAATGTGAAGAACAGTGGGACTCGGATCAATAATCTGCAAAATGATTTGGATTTTTTGATTTTCGAACAGATCCAGAATCAGTTTATTGATCCGGATTCTCTTCACAATTTAAAGAAAACTTCAATGCGCAAGGTCTCCGTTGAGTGATCTATATAAATAAACACCAGTGAAAATATTACCTCAGTATTGTTGCACTCGGACTCATTTGATGCATTGGAATAATTTTCTTTTATGCATTTGATGGAGGACTTAATCTGTTGATTAAACTGGTCAGTATTTTTCTCTGGAAGTGTTTTAAGTTGTGTTTAAGGGCTCCTGTGTTGGACAAAATGTAATGAGTCTAAAACAAATCATCAGCAGCCAAATTTAAGCACTCAGGTGATTCAGTGAAGCCATTAACTAGACAATGTAGGTCAATACTTGTCTTTTCTCCATCTGACAGGAAAAAAAGTCTGTAAGATAGTGAAAACATTCATTTGATTACAGCACTTCTTTAAGAGATCAAAAGAACACATCAATGTTTTCAAATTCACTTCTAAATGTTACGTAACCACAGTGAACGTTTGAAAGACCCTGTTTGAAGCATTCATTGTTCTCTTCCTTTCTCATCAACTCAATCAAGTCAGAAAAACAGACTGAGTAACAAGATGCTAAACCGCCCGTAAGGCGTCTAATCACACACTCTGGAAGCATTTGCATAATTTTGGAGCTCTTTCTGAACTACGGTTCCAAGTTTTCTTGTTTTTCATTTGAATAATTTGATCCCAAATGGATTTTAACTTTGCTTTTAACTGAGTTTAACAGTTTCTTGCTTTTTTGTTTGTGTTTCGATAACTTCTCAGATGTTTTGAAAGACTGTGTCAGTTTGTCACAAGTTGCCGTTGCCGATATTATTGTTGCTAAATTTAAATTTGGATTATTGATCATCTAATTCTGCATTCTTCGTTTTTTCTGTGCACACCTGCTAACAGATTGACAGCTGTTGTAGAATTTTACGCCAAAGAGGTGAGCAGAATGTTTTTAAAGGGATGCTCCACCGTTTTTACAAATGTTGCCAAAAAACCTTTCATATCTACTCAGAAGATCTGTCTAATAAAACACTTTATTTTTGCACAATATTTGTTTCATTGACTTTTAAAAGTGGGACTACTTTACAGTTTTAGAGCCTGTGTTCCTCCATCTTGAACTCATGTGATTGATGATGTCACACAGCCCCACTGCCTGTAAACATCCCATTGTTTACCAATGGAATTAAGCATTCAGCCTCCTTTTTAGATCATTCAGCAGCTTTTTAGTCAAAATGTCAACTTGTGCTGCTTTTGGTTGCTCTAAATAATCAGGAAAAGTTAAAAATGTTGATATAAATCTTTTGTTTTACTGAAAATTGATAAAAAAACAGTTACAAAAGAATCTGTGACTGCAGGGGGCGACAGAAAAGACACAAAACCCTGAGAATAGCAGTTACTTTGGGTGGGAGTCCTTCAATAGTCCGTGATTACTCGCTAAATTCGGCCGCCAGAGCATCAGCTACTTGCTGTTTAAGGGAGAGTAAAGATCCCTTAGGAGAGCTCTTCCTCTCTGCTTCATTGTCTACTACGAAACCACAGAGTTGGAACTGTCTCCCCCTGCGGTCACAGTTTTTATTCGGCTCACAACTGTTTTTATCCTCTTTTGGTAAACAAAAAAGGTTTACATTGGCATCTTTAACTTTTCCTGATTAGTTCGAGCAACCAAAAGCAGCACAAGTTGGCATTTTAACCTAAAAACGCTGCTAAATGATCTAAAAAGCAGGCTGAACGTTTCACTCCAACAGAAAACAATGGGATGTTTACAAGCAGTGGGGCCGTGTGACATCATCAATCACGTGATTTCAAGATGGCGAAATATAGGCTCTAAAACTGTACAATAGTCCCATTTTTAAAAGTTAATAAAATGAATATGGTGCAAAATAATGCATTTTGTTAGATGTAGTTCTAATAAGATTTTAGGCCACATTTGTAAAAACCATGGAGGATTTTTTAATTAACCTAAACTAGCCTTCACTCTACACTGTACAATCTGGCTGCTTCCCATTACAAATACAAATGATATAACATCTTGGTCATCAGATTCCAACCTGTGTGCTGCTTATTTCCATAAAGTCATTTGATGTCATATATGTTTGATTTATTTAAATGTTTTTGGCAATCACAGGATCCCAAAATCTCAGCGGGTCTACGTATAAGAAGAGGTTTTTTTGGATAAAGGCTGCAGGCTAAATCAAGGTTATTGTTGTCCTACATTAGTGCCTCTGTTGATCTACAGTCATTGTTGTTGTTGTTGTTGTTGTTGTGTGGTGTTTTCCGGTTGTCCTATTCTACTAAAATATTTATTGCATCAGGAGGCAGGTCAGTGGAAGAAAAGCTGAAGTTAACTTGCTGCTTTCTATCAGCTTCACAAAGTGGAACCCCTTAATACGTTAAGGTTTTCTTTTATTCAGACAACTTTTTTCAGGAAATGTACTTTGATCTCCTGATATATTTCGACTGTCAAATGCCTGTCTTCCTCAGAGGCGTTTGCTGATTGCTTTAATATATACTTTGAAGTTAAATCGTATTATTCAAAAAGAAGACATAGAATCTTGCTTGAATTATTACACACAAGTCAATGAAACTTCATAGTAAACATCAAAGCGTTCCCAATGCCTGAATAAATGAAACATATAACTTGACGGTTCTGTCCAGCCGTCGCCACCGGTTGTCCGACGGTCTCATGGTAAAACATCAAAGCGATCAGCAGACACTTTTGAAGAAGACTGGCAGTTGACAGTCGAAACATGTCCGGAGATCAAAGTACATTTTCTGAAAAAAGTTGCCTGAATTAAAGAAAACCTTAACATATTATTCAAAAAGAAGACAAAATAAACTTGCTGGAATTATTTTGCCGAGTTCAAGGACGCATCAAAGCAATCAGCAGACACCTCTGAGGAAGACTGGGGATTGACTGTCGAAAAACATGTCAGGAGATCAAAGTAAATTCCCTGAAAAAACTTTAACATACAGTGTCATTCAAAAATAAGACATAAAGAACTTACTGGAATTATTAAGTGGAACCCCTTAAAGTGTCCGACCTTTGGTCGACAGAGCAGTTGTTGCCTGTTTTAGTCTCAAACACAGATTAGGGTGACTCACGTGTGACCTTCATTAAAGCGCTCGCACACACACACACACACACACACACAGACACACACACACTCTTAAAGCCTCCTGAAAGAAGCTTTCTAGGTACTTGTTTGCATGCACGTTGCACAGATGGTGCCCCGATTCACCGCCCATGTTTACCCCCAAAAAAGAGGCAAAGCATGTGGCTAAGCACTGACCTCACAGCTTACATTATTCATGAAAAGGTTCATCACCCACTTAAATATTATTGTTCTTCTCCGTTTTTGACTTTCATGTATTTTCTTCACACAAAGAACGTTGGAAAGTGATTTATCTTTATGTTTCCGTGTTGAACAAACCGTGATTTGTGTTTGAATGCAGCTCAGTGACTGTTTCCTCTGCTTTGGGGGTTCAACGGGGGTTTTAGGGCTTGTGATCTAGGAGCGTTGGTCTTTGTAATCCTATTATACCAACTGCTGCTCTGTCAAACAACTACATCAGAGTTACACTTCATCTAATCTACAGTGCCACCTCAGGTTAACCTCCATAGTTTAGTTATTTGTCTCACTTGCTGTTTGCTTGCTTTCCATAGACTGCTTTGCCCACAATTTGATCACAGATTTTATTTTTCTCCTTCAAATTTTCTTTATATAACAAGATAATGGGTGTCTGATCTGATATTGATGTCCAATATTAGTCCGATATCCGAAAAAAAAAAAACAACTAGCGGATTCCGTTATAAGTGATCCAATACCTAATTAGTTGTTTTTCTTTTTCTTTTAAATTTTCTTTTTTCTTTTAAATTTCTTTTAATTCTTAATGAGTTTTTATGGTATTTATTGAGGTTTTTCTTTTCTTTTTAATTTTCTTTTTTAATGTAAGTTTAATTAATTTATTTATTAGGCAGATGCAGACATGTGTTACAGACAGTTACTTTATACACAAATTATCTCCCGCCCTAGCTAAAATGAAACATATATTTCAAGACACAGATTTTTTTTCTCTTTCCACAAAAATTCTTACATTTCTCTCACAATCAGACAAAATTGTATTTTCAGACTTTTTTTGACACTTCAGTCAATCTCATTTAACATTAAACAACCTAAAACCTATTCATGCTGTGTCATGTGAGGCCTTACATCTATCTGTTTTTATTACACAATGCAAGAAAGTTGTTTATGAAGCATTATTAAAAGCCTTAAAGTTGAATGATTTGCATGTCAGCACAGTTCTTCATTTTCTTTGGATCATCCAGATGTCAGGACTTGTTTGATTTGATCATTTTAGAACATGTTCAAGCTATTTACTGTAAATCTAAAGGGATGTCGAACTGGGTGGGATGTCTTCTAGTTTGTGAAATTATATCCCCACAAAAAGTGTTTGATAAGCTGATGTGGATCTTTTGTATCACGTGACACAAGCTTGGCTCACTGGCTAACTCAAGTGGGACTCTATTAAACATAAGCCTGCCTGAACCTGCACAAGTCCGGTTATTTCTCTCCATGAACGCAACAGTTTTTCAGGACTATGCCAATTTCATTTGAGATGATGCAATGTTATGGTGATCATTCCCAGATTGCTTCCAGTCCTGAGTTTGAGTTGAGCGGCTTTGATTGTTTTTCTGCCTCTGCGGCAACGTAGTAACCATGATTAATCAGTTCTGTGTATCAGCCTGCAGTGCGTATACAGACTTGCAGTGAAGAGAAGTTATTTATCTATAAAACACACTGTTGTAGCTCCCAGCTTATGTGCTTATAGAACCAGGTGTGGCTGCAGTCCTGTATATCCCAAAAATTGGCATTAAAATCTAAAACAAACAGTGAGATCTTAAGTAAAGGCAATGCAAGAAGACGTTCAATCTAAAGATCTTTGAAATTCATTGCAGGTTGAATTTGCCTGCACAATAAATTCTGGGAGTCATGGAGATGTTTCCATTACGCCTGTTGTTAATTGGGATGTTTCCAGTAAGCGCCCAGCCTTCCCTCAGGAGGAAACACCTACTGGTCACAGGGGACGGAGGTTCTGGAGGGAAATAAAAGGGAAAAATGTACTCCTTTCAAACCGTAAAGAGCTATAAATGCACGCAAACGCACACTTTTGTGTTTGATATTGTTGTTGGTAGTGTTTTTTTTCCTCAGTGTTTCTCTGGTTCTTGATCTAGGTCAGCGTTTGTTATTTATGGTAAAAGTTGAGCTCATCACTCTCTTGTAAAAGATCCCATTGACTAATGATGAAACGTAAGGTAACGCATTTTGGAATATTGCAAATATTTGGGGGGTTTTTTTCCGACTTTTTTGCGCACCCATTCTTTCCTGAAAAAAATACATATATTCAATATACCTATATGTGGAGGAACCTACTTTGACCTACAAAAAAAAATCTAAATGACAAGTTGACTGTAATTGGAATTGGTAGTTTTTGGGAAACTTTATCCAAGGCAAGGCATTTCATACACATGGCAATTCAATGTGCTTTACATGATTAAAAAGTGCAACAGAAAACTTTTAACAGTTTAAAAATCAATAAGACCATTACGATTAGCAATACATTATCTTAAAATCAGCAATAAAGACATTAAATCAAAAATTAAATAATGACAAAATCTCCCTCTCAATGCAGTAGACAAAAAGAGTGCCCAAATAACTAGTTTACTGGCTTTTTTGGCCCATAAATATGCTGTGAAAGCATTGCTATGGTTTAATTCTATCTTTGTTCACCCAATAAAGAACAAGAGTGTAACATTTCAGAATATTATTTGGTCAAATGTGGTGACTTTTTTTTTTTTTTTTTTTTAAAGAAAACCGATTAAAAAAAGTAATTTAATAATAAAGTTTTCTTTAATTACTTTCCGTTGAAATTCATGTCTTGCATATTAATTTCAGTGGATACAACCCCCCCCCACCCCACCCATGTGTTTCTTAATTTAGTCGCTCTCCCAACAGTCTTTCCTCTGTGTCTTGAATTGTGGAAAAAAAGCTGTGAAATTTCTTGGAACTCCCTAAATCCTGTGAATTACAATAAAGTGGTTGCTAGGTTTCCTTCTATAGAGGCTTTTGTGGACTCCTATATGGATTCAGTGGCAGAACAGAGAGCATCAATGACCCCCAGTGCACCCCCCGCATTCCTTTGCTTTTCAGGACCTCTGCATGGAGGCAGCTGTGGGTTCCCCTTCTATCTTTATTCTGTCGTTTGTTTTGCTCGTTCTGTGACTCAGTTTTCTCATTCTCTTTCTTATACTTGTTTTTTTTTTATTATTATTCTGTAAAACCAACCTTTGAAGCATTAAATTAACACATCACAATGAAATGAACTCAGGTTCTGGAGTCTTTCTGACACTGGGCTAGAGACTAGAAGGTCAATCACAGCAAGTTACTTGCTTTAAATGTTCCACACACTCATTAAGACCTGTCTATTTTTAGCTACAATTTTCATTCAGTTTCTTCAATGACTGTTTCCTGGACTGGAGCATTTCCCAGCTCATACTGGTACACTCAACAGGAAACCAATGTATTGTCAGGCTAAGTTATGAAGGATCACTTCGTACCCAGACTCGTACCCAGACTCTGACATGGAGGATTGTTTAAATGAATCTGCTTATGAATAGAAGGGGCTAAAATAAATTGCACTCATGCTAAATACTCTTCTATAAAAACAGAGTAACTAAATGCTAAACTTTGTGGCTTCTTATGTTAGACACTACACCTGTTGGCCCCGCCCCTCTTATAAAAACTGGCACCCGTGGAATCTGCAATCTGTGGTGAGAAGGTTGGATTGAGAGAATCGCTTATAGAGAGGTATAGAAAGTATTGAGTTGGTAGTTAGCGTAGCATAGATTGTTCTTTGGAGATTATATAGTATAGACTGGGTGTGTCTTAACTGCTCCAAAAACCCCGCCCATAATCTAGGCTTGCCAAAATCTCAGGGTTTAGTTACTTTACGTAATCAACACATCCTAGATCTCAATGAATGAAATATTCCATTGGAAAATCTATATTAACTACATAGTGGAATGCATTGAGGACAAAATGATCAATGGAAACTATAATCAAAATGAATCATCACTGAATAACCGTCAAACCAGTTATGTTGAAGGCAGCAGAACGTTCTTAACGATGTCTCCAGACTCTGTCACATGTTCCCAGTGTGAAGAGCACTGGGTACCAGTGGCAAAGCTGCTAATCTTAGTGTTGGGCTGTAAACACAGGCCCCGCTGGACAAAAACATGCACATTAGTGGCCTGCTAGAGGTCATGTTGTAGGGTTCTGCTAGTGCTCCTCCTGTTCCTTATTGCACAAAGGAGCAGATAGTGGTCCTGCTGCTGGTTTGCTGTCCTCATATGGCCCCCCTCCATGTCTCCTGGTGTATTGGCCAGTCTGGTGGGATCTCCTCCGTGTGGTTGGCACTGTGCTGACAGACTAGGCAAACATTGGTGTGCCATCCTGAGTAGACACAGCCTCATACTACTTTCTAATGGTGAGGACGCTGCCAAAATACAAACATGACCAAAAATCAGCCAGAAAGGATGAGGACAGAAATGGTCTGTGGTCACAGATTATAGCCTAGGACAGTTGCCCACCCGGAAATTTGAAAAAGGAAGAATTGCCTAGTTTTCAAATATACTAAACTATGCACTAACCCTGGCCCTAACGTAACCTGGTTTCACTTTTTACAATATATTGGCAGTTGCCAAACGTCCGTTGGTATTTTCTCCGGTGGTCAAACGTCCTAGCAACGTGACCACCAAGTGCAGAAGCATCCCTTCATAGGGGGTTGTCTTGCTAATTCCCTTTCATTTGTCTGTTCCATTTGTACAACAACAAGTGAGATTAGTTCACAATTTCTGTTGAATCCTAACTAGATTTCTAATTCTAGTAACATACTTTTTGTATAATATGTTAAGGTTTCATTTATTCAGACAACGGTTCCTGAGGGAATCCACTTCGATTGAGTGACAACTGCCAGGATTCATCAGAGGCATCTGATGATCGCTTTGATGTTTCCTTTGAAGTTTCCTTGACTTCCGTGTAGTAATTCCAGCAAGATTATTTTTGTCTTCTAAAAGAACCTTCTTAGAATCAGGATTTCTAAGAAGTCCTGATTGACTTGCAGTCACATTGTGTTGTTAACGTTTTTTAGAACTTTGTAATTGTTGTGGCAGTTTGGAAGAGTGAGACGGAGTCAAGCTTTAGGGTTGCTGGTCAGATGTGGACAAAGGGATTATTATGTCACAGGGTATTTTTGGGGAACATACCTGTCTGGTATCTCAGAGGTGAACAAGCTTTCAGTGTGTGTGCCTCAGTGAATCTGCTGCTGTTCAGCGCTCTCAGTGTCATGCATGTTGCTGATACTAAACTTTCTCTTACAGCACAGTGTCACTTTCCACTCCATAATTTCCAAGTCAGATCATTATGCGTGTTTTACAATCTGAACCATGGTGTGCTCGTCCTAATGTTCTTCTATTCAATGTTGCATCACTAATACAAAGATAATTATGTAGATGCTATTGAAAGCAAATTGCAAGGCAAAAAAAAACATCATCACTAATTTAGGCTTGAAGAGCAGAAAGAACATAAGTGGCTTCTGCTATGCGTCTCTTTTGTTATTGAATAATGATGTCTGCAGTTCACATATCAAAGAGGAAGTGCTTTGAATTAGGTCATAGCATATTCAATCGTCTACTTGTCTGGTTTTACCTATTAAATAGTGAGTAGTTTCCTGTCTTCTCTGGTTTGATCTTCAGTTTCATCTGAATGTGTGCTCAAGCAGCCGCCTTAATATTTATGAAACCACACTCGAGGGTGCGAACGAGTTCCACTTTTCCTTTCTTCAAATGTGTGCGCTCGGAAACTATCTCCATCTTTTCTGACGATTATTTCATCATGAAATACAAAGAGGAAGCAGAGCTGTCTGACAATGCAAAACGAAAGGGATTTAGAATGAAGTTGTTAATTATTTTCATGTTGTTTTCACAGTGTAGCAATCAGTGTGTTTATTATTCAAACACATCTCACTTTTGCATATCTACATATATGTTTTTTTGCAAGAATCCCTTCATTGTCTTTATGTAAGATGAAGAATTTTGCTTTCCAACACTTCCACCTGCTTCAGAAAGGCCTCAGTTCTAAGAAAGTTCTCAACAAATGTGTTCAAACATATGCCAGGAACTGATTGTTTCTTCCACTGTTGATACCAGAAGAAACCCCATAACAACATTAGTGCATTTAAAGCCTGAATATTTCACAACACTTTGCACTTTAGCTAAAAAATGTCAGTATGAATTATTCATAGTGTGAATAAAGTTGCTAAATCCCATTTTGTTTTACCAGAATGATGACAAGAGGCATGAAATATAAAGGAGGTGCACAGCTGTTCGGGTGTCTGCTTGTATTTTAAGTGGGGGGTGGGGATGGAGAAGACAGTGAAGATAAATAATTTTATTATTTTGCTGTTCACTTTTTCCTTTATTTCCTCGAGAATTTGACGCACTAATTTTGTTGTCTCACAATAAAATTCAATCTTGTCATCGCTTTTTATTCTTGAAAAATAACATAAAAGTTGATTATAGCCGGTCGATTAATTCATATTTCCGCTGCATCGTAACCTGCCACGTTTGAATCGGTGCTACTTCATTGTTTACATTTTACATTTTGCCTTTTTTGATTTATCCATTTTTACTCTTTGAAATGTCAGCAACTTTATCTTTAATCATGAGGCTTTGTGGATCTCCTCTGGTTAATTATTAAATGTAAAAAGAAGTAAAATGTAGTCAACAATCTGCTTAGTCGAGTTAATTGTGAAGTAAGTCGACAAACTAAAGAACTGGAACTAAAGCAAAAAGACTTGTGATGATTAAATTAAGCATCATTTCTCCATGGTCCTTCGTTCTCTTATTCTTTTTTCCTTTTTAAACCTGCGCTGTATTTAATTAATTCTCTCAGGAATCACTCCTGTATAATTAGAAATTAAAACTTACATTAATCACTAAGGATCTAGGGCAGGCGGCCTCGGTTCACATTGGAAATGATATAACGCAAAAGATTACAACATATCTTTAAAAAATAATAATAATTCTGCTAATGGCTATACAGTACTGTGGCCTGTGTGTGACTTCCTTTTACTTTTCTGAAGATTCTTACATAACCATAGCTGTCACTACTCGTTTTCTTCTCCTGTCTGTTCATATCAGCTCACGTTTTTTACAAACTTCTTTATTTCACACTCTTTGTTCTTTTTATTATGAATATACTTACATTACGCTGTCTCAGCCAATGTGTTTTACTTATTTTTGCTTAAAATCATAAGAAGTGACTCATTGTTCTGGGAGATTTTACACGTACAAGCAAAGCCTATGATTTGTTCACTACATCACAGGTTTTCAACCTATTTGGGGTCAGGAGACACTGGGAGGGGGTCGCCAAATGCCTTTGAAAAACTAATAATATGTTTTTGGACAATTTCAGCCCATTTTTGCTTATTTTTACACTTTTTCTGCAACTACACTAAACTTGCCACATTTTAACCTATTTTCACCACTTTTTCTTGCCATATTTTTGCTCGTTTTAGTGCATTTTTGCTACATTACTCCCATCTCTGCCACTTCTCCATTAAATTCCAATGCCTTTTCTGCACATTTTTTCAATTTTCAATCCATTTTCAGCACTTATAAATCCTTTCCACCACTTTTCCCACCTAATGTCGCATATGTCGACCCATTATTGTTACTTTTAACCTCTTTTCACCATATTTGATGCTCATTTTTGCCAATTTAACCACATTCACAATTATGTGCCAGTTTAAACTTAATCTTTTTTCTGCCACTTTTAAGCCAATATTGACACTTAAAACCCTTGTTACCACTTTTTCTGTCCATTTTTGGCCACTTTAATTTGCAACTTTTAACCAATTTCTCTGGTTTTTAAAATCCCATTTCACCACCTGTTTGCACCATTTTTGGTCATTTTTAACCCATTTTTATTTCTGATGAAAACTAAGATTTACATCTTTAAGATGATTACATGCTATGGAGGAACTAATAATAAACTTCCAAGATAACGGTGGATATAATTCAGATCAATAAATAAATGTGGTTATCGCAGATTCATAGAACAATGGAACATAATTTTTTCTGACTTAATGGCTGGATCCCAAAACTCTCTCACATACAAAATGACACTGGATCAATCATATAACATAGACTTTAATACTTTTGGTCACTAACTGCAGCTGCACTCTGCACAAAGATGCACTGATTGGAGTCGACGGGCCGCACTTGCTAAGGTTCTCGGCGTGGTGCGCGTCCAGCTGACAAGTTGGAAACGTGTTAGTCCACTCAGTGCAGACGCAGCTGTTGTGCACCACTCAGCAAACACAGTGGAGATAACTCATATCCTGGGGGCTTTTACTTAGATTACCCACAGGCTGCAGTTTAATTTAGTGTTTGTTCTAAGAACTGTAGCAAGATCGGGTATGGTGGGGTGGGGGGTTCATTAGGCTGCTTATGGACAGGTCATCATTTTTCATCATTTATTTTATTACACATGCATTCATTTATTGCTGAAATTTGGTGTCATATACGATTTTTCTGTATAACGTGTCTGTCGGCATGTAACCTTACATCCCGACACCTGCATGTGCAGGTTTAATGTCAATGGGGTTTTGGAACAGCTCTTTCACAGTGAAAGTGACATAGGATTGTGTTGAGGAGGACCCTGATTGTAGATTTCTACAACAAAATATGTCGAATTAAAATACTTTGACTGAAATGTAAAGAGTTGGACAAAAAACCATCAACAATTCTACTTCATACCCATATATATTTGTTTTCAGCACGAAAAAAAAAGTGGTTTTGATTTTTAAAATGCATTTTTATATCTGTAATGACCAAGTAAGCACAAATCTGATTTGATGTGTTTCATTTTTTTTTTAGTTTGAATTCAAAGCCAAGAACATCAAGAAGAAAAAGGTCGGCATCGTGGTGTCTGTGGATGGTGTTAAAGTGATAGTGAGGAAGAAACAAAAGGTAAGCGACAAGTGATATAACATTAAAATAAACTGTAGGTAACACATTTTTTTTATTTTTTTTATCAATGTCTGTTTTTTTTACAGCGAAAAGAATGGACGTGGGATGAAAGCAAAATGCTAATAATGCAGGACCCAATTTACAGGTTAGTGATGACTCTAAAGCTCCTGTAAATATAATCTTTTAATCTTTTCTATTTATTTAAATTTTTTTCTCTACCAAACCCTCCCTTTTCTCCTCGTCTTTCTATTTATGTCCTGCCCTTGATGGGTGTGGTGCACCTTAGCTTTCCTACCATTATTGTTGTATTGGAAGTGTATTTGCTTACTAGTATATATTGGCATATCTTGTCACTTATTTATACCTGTGTAATATGTCTACGTTGTCAGTTATAGGTACGTTAGTCTGCATTTTTCAAAGCACATGTATGTATTTATTACACTTTAACTTTAAAGATAATAATATTCTACAATTAAATACACATTAATACATTGGAAAAATAAGCTCAATAAATCCAATCAATACAACTTTATTTGTACAGCACCTTTCTTACAAATGCACACTGAAATAAATTAATAAGATAATTAAAGATAAGAAAGAGTCAGAGATAAAAACAATGCAGGGAATGGAAGAATTTATACAATTTTTAAAAATTAAGATGAACATAAAACATTAAAAGTTGAAGCAAAAATAATACAAGATTTAACATATCAAATAATTAAAATAATAAAATTGTAATTTAATAAGCATAATATTTAGAAAGCTCTACATAAAAGTCAGACTGAATAAATAGATTTTCAGCTGCTGTTTAAAAATCCAATATGGATTATAAAAACAATATATATTATATCGGATTTTAAATGCAGGCTGATTGCGATCGGATATTAATTTTCTTGCTGATATCAGACCACCTATGCACACATCGATAAATACTTAATGTTGTGTTGAGTTGAAATGTATATTGAAACAAAAATCTAAGTAATTATGCAAACGAAGTGCAGAAAATGCATTGTATATTTAAGCTTTAATGATCCTCACATGTACTTTTACTACTAATGCTAATCTATCTTTCTGTGCTATATTTGCCGCATGCATTTGCACTTATAATAAATTATCCATAGCCTGTGCATGTATCCGATGGCAGAGCACATGTTTGTGTAGGTTGTGGTTTTCTGCACTCCGATTGAAACTTTGATATTTTAATTAAAAACCAGATGAAGACGCAGCTTTTCAGTCTCTATCAGCAAAATAATGGATTCTGCTGCAAAGTCAATAATAAATAAAAATCAAACTCATTTATTTACCGGTACACAAGAAAGTTTGCCCTTTGCACTGAAGGATTTTCTTGTGTTTTCCAGAATTTTCTATGTATCCCACGACTCCCAGGATTTGAAGATCTTTAGCTACATCGCAAGAGACGGCTCCAATAACTCCTTCAGATGTAACGTCTTCAAATCCAAAAAGAAGGTAGGATTGAACTATTGAAATGAAAGGATTAGCTTTTTTTAGGGCAGGTTGAAACATCTTTATTGGAGTTATTATGTCTGCTTAGACATTAGGTTAGGGGTTCAAACTCATTTAGTTCAGGGGCCAAATACGGAGCAGCTTGATCTCCAGAGGGCCACAAATTTTATCCAGGAAAACAAATGATTTCAAGAATTTTGTGCCCGAGTTTGCACTTCTACGTATACATAAAATACAAAATATATAAGAAACAGACAATATCCAAGCAATAAGTGATGAATATCAGTTCCAACAGGATCTTCACTTTAAATTTTCTTGATTTTCTGACCAATTTCTATTTAATTAAGGGAAATATTATGTAATAATTTGAGGAAAATTGAAGGATTTTGTACGAATTTTGAGTTTTTTCATCAGTTTAACATTAAAAATGACTGCAATCATGATATATAAGCACCAGTAATGTTGACTTTCATTTACACAATAATTCATGTTGGCGGGCCGAATTAGATGCTCCAAAGGGCCGGATTTGGCCCCCGGGCCATGATTTTGACACATGTGCATTAGATTGGTCTCAACCCACATTTTGCCACAGTCATTAAATCCCGACCCACTTTTTTTTTTTTAGAATTCAACCAACCATAGTTAGTTTTTTAAAAATAGCTTATTAAAATATAAATCTATATATTTTCCTGCGCAACATGCATTTCACAGCATGTCCGTCAAAATACAAGACAAGTCCAAAATGAGAGACATTAACTATTTATTTATTTTTGAACAGCTGTCCACGACTCACCCAGTTCAGGTCCGCGGCCCAGTTTTGAATCCCGACCCACCAGTTGGGAATCACTGCACTGGATGATCAATCGTTTCTGTTTAAAGATGAAGCCAAACAAAAACCAAACACAACAGAAGTAGTTTTATTACTGCAGTAATCCTGGCTTTGTCAATATGTGGAGAAAAAAGACTTTTTTTTGTGAACTTCTGTGCTTTTATTTGGAATAGTTTTTAATTCCTTTTTTAACATCAAACTCACTGCAAAAATGTATATTAATGTTGTCAGTCGTTCAAACTGTACCATCTGCAGTGTTTTGGACTGTAGATGCTTGTGCAGTAGATTTCTCGATGCACAATTAATTCTCCATCATGTTCTATATTGTCTGCATCACAAATTCAGTTTCAGCTCCGAAAAAAAAAAAAAAAACATTTAAAATGACTAGAAACGATGCATTTGAGGCTTTACTGCTGCTGCATCTTATCATCTTTCCTCAGCATCGCCTTTTTTTTGATGCGTCTCTGCAGGTTTTTTAATGTTACTTAGTGCCTGGCTCAGAGTGCTGGCATTCATCTGTCATAGTTAATGAGCTGCGTTTGTTGCAAAGATGACTAAAAGGATTTAACGGAGACCAGAAACCTACTGCAGCTCAGAGAAATGACTTTGTGCTGCTCACTCAAGCTAAAACGCCCATGTATTAACCATTCCAGCAGCCAGGGGTGTAGTCAATTACAATTGTAATCACGTAATTGATAATTAACTACACGTATGACATATTCAAAGAATCTGTTGCTGTTGTAATTGTAATTGAGTTCAGAAAATTTACTTTGTAATTGTAAATTGGCATAAAAATTCAATAAAAACTCTCATTTACAATTTAATTAAATGCAAACCTGTGGAACCATGTTACAGTTCTATGGCTTAACACAGTGTTTCTCAAATGGGGGTACGTGTACCCCTAGGGGTACGCAGTTGCACTACAGGGGGTACGTGAGAGAGAAAGAGAAAGTGGAAAATTAACAAAGGAAATCATTAAAAATTAGGAGCGTTTTGATCCGATATCGATATTGGATATCGGTCCGATATTAACCTGAAAAAACGAATATCGGATATTGGATTCAAAGTAATTTTTTATTTATTTTATTCAATTGTAGAATACTGTAGATATTATGTTGAAGGTTAAAAATTATGTAACCAATTGGTTAATAATAAATGGGTCAGTTTTTTTCATACCTATGACTATTGTTCTCTGTTTGAGTGACATCACTTGATCAAGCCTTTTCTAACATTCCACACTACAAAATAAGTAATTATTATTTTTTTTATTAAAGAAAAAAAAAAACTATGTATGATTAATGCTGATTTCAAATCAATATTGGTATCGGTCGATACACAAGGCTGCAATATCTGTATCATATTGGAAATGAAAAAGTTGTATCGGGACATCCCTATTAAAAATATGGGGTTTTATGATGATTATTTTTAGTTAAAAATGATCATCATAATAATGATCTGGATTAGAACATGAACTGAAAAAACAGTCTTGGTCCCACACCTGGAGGGTGATGACTGGAAAAGATAAAAACTATAGAAATAAATCTATTCAGAAGGCACTAAATACTGTTTCATTCTACTCATTTACAAAATGTAATTTTTTAAAATGTGTTTTTTCACGCATTTATTTCATTATTATGCTCTATGTCATTAACAATTATTAAAATATGTTTCATATCAACTTTTCCCACGATCTGTCACCTCTCTTTAAGATAATTTTACCATTTACTGACAGAAAAAAGGCTCAGATGCCCACACCAGACATATTAATAGCAATATTTTCATTGAGTAGGAAGCGTAACAAGGTAACCAATAGATGAAAAACAAATTAGATGATAGATAATATCTTTTGTGAATTTTATAGTTGATTTAATGGGTCAAAACGACTCATTCTAACCCTAAACCTAAACCTGGGTAAACGTACCAATAGCACCGGGGGTTGTCCGTACGGCAACCGTACAAATAGACACTTTATTAAAGGCTCAGCAATTGTGATTAATTGAATTTGAACTGTGGTTCAAGTGACTTTCAGGGGAAAAATAATATTTGTAACTTTAATTGTAAATGGCAAAAATGATGGTCACGGTAATCATAATTGAGTTGTAATTGAACATGGATAATTTAAGACATAATTGTAACTGAAAAGTGTAATTGACCCCCAGTACTGAACTTGTTTCCCCCTCTTGTCTCTAACAGTCACAGGCCATGCGTATAGTGAGAACAATAGGTCAGGCCTTTGAGGTCTGCCACAAACTGAGTCTGCAGCACGCTGAGCAGGACGCTGACGGACAGGCAGACGGAGAGAGCGACAAGTCAACGGAGGAGCCGAACAGCAGCAGTAGTGGTGGTGAGGACCTCCCTGTGTAGAACTACAAAAACACCCAAGCTGCACCTCTTTGTAGTCCTCCAACTTCAACCGTCAGCAGTTTATTTAATCAGCAAAGTAACCAAACATGTACTGCACTGTGTGATATCTGGAGCAATGATCCTGATGAATATCCCTGTTAATACTGATAAGGTGATAACTCCTATAAAAAACAGCAAAAATAAATAGATAAAATGAAATAAAATAAAAAATAAATAGATAAAATGAAATAAAATAAAATGAATAAATAGATTAAATAATACAAGTAAAATTAAAATTAATTTTAAATTAAATTAAATTAAATTTAAAATTAAATTAAAATTAAAATTAAATAAACAAAAAACGTGTCACAGAATACGCAATGAAATGCACATCTGGGTGAAACTCTGTGAGGTAACTGAGGAACTAACTTGACATATGTAACTGAGGGAAATTTTATAAAGATTGATCAATGATGAATCGAGATGTGAATTTTTCATATTTCGTCACTGATGAGAGATCGATTTTTAGAATTTTTCAAACTGATCCAGAATCAGTATATTTGATTGAATCCCCAACAAAATGGAATGGAATCTTCCATGGCATGAGGTCTGTTTTTGGTTAATATGTTGTCAATTTATGTGAAGTACTTTTGACTCACTGCTAACAGACAGTAAATAAACGACTTGATGACTGGAATGTGATTGTGCTCTGAGGGGATGTATTTTTTGTCAGATGATTTATATTTTTTAATGGGATTTCTTTGATTACATTCCTCACAACATGAGACTGACAGCAGGAGCAGAAGTGAGGAGGATTTTCACAGGGAATCCATTGTTTTCTGGTGGTGGGAAACATCTCACGAATCACAGCAATTTCTTTTTATTCACATTCAAATAATTTACATTGCAAATAAAGATTTTTTATCCTTGTTTGTTTGTTTTAAATCCAGATTAAGTCGTTATTTTTATTTTTGTGTGTTACGGTGTATAATAGAAAACGGCACTAGAGCTAAACACAACAGTTATTCTATTTGTCAAAAAGCTGATGCTGACGTTGTCGATTTGTGTTTTCTTTTTTCAGATCGTAAGTTGACGGGAGCAGAGCGAGAGGATGATGATGATGGTGATGAAGGTGATAAAAATGGAGGAAGTGGAGAAGATCCAACAGGTGGAACGTCGCTGTGTGAGAAGGCGGTCAGTGAGATTCTGCAGAGCCTGGCTGAGCTGAATGTAGTCAAACCTGGACACACTATTATGGTGAGTCTATTAGACGCACACACACACACACACACACACACACACACTGTTTATGTTTGAATTCACGTTTGATTCTAAAAAGGAGGAGGAACGCGTTTATCAATCAAATATTAAGGCACAGTGCAGCCATGATCATGGGCCAACAACATGACGCTGTTTTCATCAGCATCTTTGCATGACTCAGCACTTTCCATTTGGCAGAAAATATTACCCAGACTAGTTTGAATGAATGTGCAATATTTCCTAATGAGTGGGGTTTTTTACGTTTAGAAGTTGATCTACTTTCGTGGAAGATCTGACGGGAAGATGCAACAAAAAAAAAAAAAAAAAAATATATATATATATATATATATATATATATATATATATATACCTGTATATATATGTGTGTGTGTGTCATTTTGTGTTCCTAATCTGTTTTTTACATTTTTTAAAAATACACCAGAACACTTCTGAGTTTTTAAAGGAAATATTCAAATTTCCAAACCCTGAATGTGATCTTTAATTACAGAGAAGTGACCCATCAGGTTAAAACCTCTCTACAGGATGGTGGACGTGTTTTAAATTTTAGCCTATGTTGCGTTGCCCTCTAGTGGCTAGATTTAGAGATTAGTACCGTGATCATAGAAGTGGAAATTATTATTATCATTATTGATTATAATTAATAATAATGAATAGAACAAGCGTAGTTTGAAGGGACACTTGATTGAAAGTGAGACATATCTTTTATCTTAATGTACTTTTTTTCAACCTTGAGGTCGTGACCCCATTTGGGGTTGCCTGGAATGCCTAGTAATTGATTACAAAAACATTTAAGTTTTTTTTTTTTTATTATTAAATTCCCATTATTATAATTATTAAATTTGTTTTTAAATTAAAACACAACACACAGTATAAAAATATCTGATGTAGTGTAATTAGTCACTATTTCTGTATTTGTAATTATTGAAACAAACGTGAACATAAAGTGATCCTAGTAAAAAAAAAAAAAAGGTGCGTTTGGGGTCGTCAGTTTGTGGTATAAAAATGGGGTCACAACCCAAAAAAGGTTGAGAACCACTGTTGCATTCAGCTCCAGTTGTGCACATATAATTATAATATCGTGCAGAAAAACAACGTAACTATTTTAAAAACATTTTGGTGTATTTAGGGCAACCTTAAACACTGCATTAGAACCTCACTCAGATGAACAATTTTATTTATTTATTTTTTTTTTTAAAGCAATAATTTGTTGTTAAAGAATGCTGTAACATCACAGGCCTAACACTAGAGGGCAGCAATGAGTTACTTTGAATTAAAAAGTGTTCAGTTTCTCCTGATTAGGAATCATAAGAAAATTCAGATATTTTTTATAGATATTGGGTAAAAATCTGCTACTTAAAACACCAAAATGTACTTATAGCTGATGTAAAATTACTGATTTGAATCAACCTTGTTAAAGCCAGATATGTAAAAAACTAAATATAACAAGAACCGAATTGTTATTAGAAATGTAAAAACTGGTCAATAATGTAACAAGATGTAGAAACTTTTTGCCTTTTTTATATATACACACACACAAACACACACTCATTGTTACATATTTGGCTCTAGTAGTACATAAAGACACTTGACCTTTATTTCTTGTAAAGAATGGTTTAGAGATCAACACTGAATGAAAGTCAGTCATTCTTTAGTGAAATAATAGATTATTCATGTGTGTGCACCATTAGGATTTTGACCGTAGGTCCGTGTTCACGGTGACGTCCCAGGGAGTCGCTCCCAGCATCCCTCGCTCTCCTTCTCTCACCCCTCTGGCTTCTCAGCATTATCTCCAACTTCTCCAGCAGCAGCTGCTGCAGCAGCAACAAGTCACACAGGTGGCTGTGGCTCAGGTGAGAAAAACAATGTTTACAACGTCACTGACCATTCTCACCCTTATTTACATTTAAACCGATGTGATCCTGAACATAGGCATCATTTGGTCCCCACCACACACACGTGTAAACCATTTAACACTCTGTGATGAACACACAATCACACATACTGTATATTTGATTTACAATGTATTTGGTAGCATTAAGTTTATTTGTTTTGGACCCAACAACCCCCTCTGTTTTCACGTTAAATGGTTCAGTCCACTTGTTCACAGCCTGCAGGGCGCTAACTTTTTACCGACAGCAAGTGGAGGTGCAGATTAATATTAATAATCAATTATTAGGGAGAAAAAAACATTACGGAATTAAAAAATCAGAAATGTTAAGAAAAAGCTTGATTTTGTCTGAAAACACAAAAATATAGTCAGAAAATTCTCACTTTTTTTTTTTCTTTTTTTGGATCTGAAATGTTTAACTTTCTACTAAAATCCCCCCCAAAAAACAAAATTTCCATAAAATGTATGTATTTTTAGTTTTTAAACAAAGAGATTGTTTTGGAATATAGAGTAAATTATTGAATCTTAATGTATTTCATTGTATTTTCAGTGCTCCCTCTACCAATTAATGAAAAATATCATTAAAATGCATAGTTTTAAGTAAAATAGTAGCCTTTTCTAAAGTAAAACCAATTATAATCATCAAAAGCCACTTTTGCTAATGCCCCCCCCTCCACACACATACACATACACACACACACACACACACACTTTTCAAAACAAACAGAAAACCCTTGGTCCAGAGGTGAGATCTTATCAGGATGTTGGTGTTTATATTCAAAAAAATCAAATATGAAATGTATAATAAATAAATCCTGACAACTAAATGAATAATTGTTATTAAATCCCAGCCTCACATTTGAAGTTATTGAATAAAACAGTTTTATTTTTTACATCAGCTTCAATATTAAAACTTTTCCCTCTCATATAATATGCAATGATTTTAAATCATTTCCCACTCCAGGCTGGAAGATATAATAAAGGCTGCCTGTATTATAGGAATATAATGGAGTTTGCAAATAGATATTGCACATTAATCTTTGATTTATGTCTTTATCTAATATGCAGCTAGAGGGCAGCACTAACACACTTTATGATAAATAAACTATTAAACAAAACCAGAGGTGAAAGTCACCAGCCTGCATCCAGTAAATGGCACAAAATAGACGAGTTGTTGATTGTTTGTTGAATAGTTTGTTTGGATCCCAGTATGAAAAAGCCCAACATTTGACCCATGCTCTTCCTCTGGTCCACTCGTTTCCTGCAGGTGCAGCTGTTGAAAGACCAGATAGCAGCAGAGACGTCAGCCCGTATGGAGGCACAGGCCCGCGTCCACCAGCTGCTGCTGCAGAACAGAGACCTGCTGCAGCATCTGGCTCTGCTCGTACAGCAGCTCAAAGAAATGGAGGCAGAACCTGGTCAGAAACAGCACGGGCCTCAGGCTAATGGACACGGTGAGTGGCAGTGGACAGTCCCAGTATGTTCATTCCTTATTCATCAGCCTTTACTGTAAGCTTACATTATTTATGGAAGTGTGATGAAATGTTATGTTTGTTGGTTCATATTTCACGTCATTTCACAAATGGCCCATGCACTTTGGTCTCACAAAATTCAGATTTTTTACCAATTGTTATGTAATTCGTCAATAGGCACACAGTACAGTTTTAGTTTGATCGGATTCATACTTTTTGAGATATGGACAATTTAGTGAGAGGGTAATGTGTCGATTTTTTTTTCCTTTGCTCTACTTTTGAGCGGCCCCCAAAAGTAAATACACAACTATGCAAAATTACAGAAAGATACACGAGACAACAAAAATACACAAAATGACTCCAAAAACACACAAAACAGCAACACAAAATTAGTGGAAAAAATACAGACCTACAGAAAACAAATACACAAAAAATGTCTCCAAAATCTCAAAAAGACAACAAAAATTTACAAATTGACTCATAACAGACAAAACAACAACAACAAAAATCAAATTGGAGGAAAACATGCAAAATTATTTTTTAAAAAAAGACACAAAACGACAGTAAAAACACACAAGACAACAAAAGAAAGCGAAAAATGAGAGAAAAATACACAACATGACCACAAAAAACTAAACAAATCAATAAAGTACACCAAAAACAATGAAACACACATTGTTGTGGCCTTGCTGTGGTAATGGTTGTTCACCTCTGTTACAGTCGTCGTTTTTTTCTGTCTTCAGACATTATCAGTAGCGCTTTTTGTGTTTTTGTAAAAAATTGTGTCAACATAATATGTTGATTGCATCCAGGAGTGTGTGTTTCTGTGTCCATGCTAAGAATGACACATCATATTTCATGCTCATATTATTTATGGGAGCTCTTTGATAGAAAATGCTAATCTTAATAATTTTAGACACTGGCACTGAGCCCACTCCTCTTTTTCTGTAATGAGACTCCGCACTCGAGCCATGAGAACTAAACATCTAGACCAGGGTTGTCAAACTCAAGGCACGCGGGCCAAATCCGGCCCTCCAGAGCTTTCTATTCAGCCATTTTTGTTAAAAATGAAAATTCCAAAGAAAAAACATCATTATTATCTGACATACAGTATATGGAAGCCTGCAATATTTCTGTGCTCATTATTTAAGGATTTCATCACAAATTGTTTGGGATAACGTAATTTTTCATCAAAACTAGTGATCATGTAGAAATCCCGACAACTAACAATTTTTTTATTGATGCAAATTCAACAATCCTTAAGGTCAAATACTACACATGAATGTTATTGTATTATTTATAAATTTCCACCACTTTTTCCACCCAATGTCACATATGCTGACCCATTATTGTCACTTTTAACCTCTTCTCACCATATTTCATGCTTATTTTTGCCAATTAACCACATTCATGTTTAGTCATGCCCATAATTCGCCAGTTGAAACTAATTGTTCCAATATTGGGTTCACTTTGAACCCTTTTTCTGTTTGTTTTTGGCCATTCTAATTTGCAACTTTTAACCAATTCCTGTGCGTTTTAAAATCCCATTTCACCACCTTTTCCAGCATTTTTGGTGACTATATTGCTGACTTTATACTATGGCGCAAATATTAATATACTTCCTGGATTAGAGTGGATATTATTCAGATAAATAAATAAATGTGGTTATGTAGATTCATATAACAATGGACCATCATTTTTCTGACTTTGTGGATGTTTTTTAGAAGTCAATCACAAACATTGTTCAAAATGAAAAGCGACTTAGGGCACAATAATTATCAAAGAAATCTCTATTTAAGATTAAACTGGGCTGTAAATAGCCCCTGATCTAGACTAACATTTATACAAAATGAGTGAATTTTCTCTTTTTTTAATTTTAATGGACTTCTATAGTTGCTGACCTTTCTTTTTCTTTTTTTGATTGGTTTTAGATGACCCAAAGTCACCATGCAGCTCAGTTTCTCCATCAACAAAGCTCCTCTCCTTAAATCTGAAGAACCACTACAGTCAGACTCTGGACCAGTTCACACTACTCTCCCCCTCACAGGTCGACTCAGTGGAGTCCTATCTTAACCTGCTCAATCTGGAGGAGGACAACAACACCAGCAGCCAATCAGCTGCTCCGCTCAACGGCCTCGACCCATTCATCACAGCAAACGGTAACACAGACTCTAAGGAGAACTGCAACGAGATCGTCCCGTTTCCATTAAGGAACTCTGCCAGCATGGATGAAAAGTAAGACAGAGAAATACAAACAATCTACAATTTTACCAATAATTTACTTGCTTACGTAACCACTTCACAAGTGACGATGACATGTAACTTGTTTTTACGCATTATGTGGGCTTCATTGCTCGCAGACAAACAATGGTAAATAAACAACTTCCTGTTTAAAACGTATCATGAGAGAAGTCCAGATCGTCAAAATATTAAAAAAAAACAAAATAAATAATTGCAATTGTTAAGTATAACAACTTATTCAGATTAAACAAATAAATTACTATATACTATTTACTGTATACTATAAGTATGATTAGGATGATCAGCGTTTCCCACTGAAGTATACTTCCAAGTTTCCCAAGATGCAATTAAAACCTACAACGACAACAACCTGAATCACACTGAGGCTAAATATCTGTTGATTCTCCACCTTTGAAAGTTCTGAAAACATTTTAAATGTGAAAGTGACCAAGTGGAATATCAACATGTGCTCATTTGATCCATAAAACCCATGGAAACACATTTCAGAGATTTTTGGAGACCCTCCATTGTGCTACTGACAAAACTTCCTGTTCACTTCAAAACAAGAGTCCTATTTACAAAAGAGTTAAAAACTAATGCACAATGCATCATGGGACGGTAATTATGACTAGTGCCTACTGTGCATACTTAAAAAATGACCCAATATATCCAGGTATTTCTCGCACGCTTTGTCTTTTCATACTATTTAATGTGAACACACTACATACTCATTTTGACGTCAGACTTAGTTTGAAAAATATAGAGATAATTCTTAGTTTGTCTTTTTTTACAAGTTTATTAAATGCTACAACAGTTGTGTCTGCAGGGATATATTTGAATGGCTCTCTTTTTTTGGAATCAAGTATCACATTAGTAATTACCATTATTTTACGAGCTCGCTAACCTAAGCGTTACGCCACATGTGCCTGTTCACCAGGTTCAGTAACGTAACAACCATAGTTAACGCTAGAATTATATCTTTTATTTCATTAGAAAATAATAGTGGTCAAAGGTTGCACCCAACTAATTATTTACAGCCAATTACAGTCATGTTAATAAGCTACGCTAAGCTAGGAAGCTAAGCAAAATGTCTAGCTAGCTAAAAGTTACAAGTTTTTAAAAGTGTTTCTGCCTTTTCTCTAAAAGTCTAACACCTTTTATTTTAACACATTAATTATATGTTTGACTTTAGCAAAAATGATTGAGGTCAAAAGTTGCACCCAACTGATTATTTGCAGCCAATTACAGTTCTGTTGATAAGCTATGCTAAGCTATGCTAATATGTTACTTCCCTGAAAAAAAAAGTTGTCTGAATGAATGAAACCTTAACACATTATTTAAAAAGAAGACAAAATTAACTTTCTGGAAGTATTACGATAAGCTAGGAAGCTAAGCTAAATTTCTAGCTTCTAGCTAAAAAGTTACAAGTTGTTGGAAGTGTTTCTGTGTTTTCTCCAAAAGTCTAACACCTTTTTTGTTAACAAATTAATTTTATTTTTTACTTTTTTAAAAAATGGTGATGAAATGTTGCACTCAACTATTTACGTCCATCCAATTACACTCCTGTTGATAAGTTACGCTAAGCTAATATGTTACTTTCGTGTAATTCCCTGAAAAAAAAAGTTGTCTGAAAGAATTAAACCTTAACATATTATTTAAAAAGAAGACAAAATTAACTTGTTGGAAGTATGATTATAAGCTAGGAAACTAAGCTAAATTTCTAGCTAGCTAAAAGTTACAAGTTGTTTAAAGTTTTTTTTTTTTGCTTTTTCTCCAGAAGTTTAAAACATTTCTGGTTAACGCATGAATTATATATTTTACTTAATTAAAAATGATGGTGGTCAAAAGTTGGAACCAACTAATTATTTCCAGCCAATTACAGTCATGTTAATAAGCTAAACTAAGCTAGGAAGCTAAGCTAAATGTCTAGTTTCTAGCTAAAAAGTTACAAGTTGTTAGAAATGTTTCTGCCTTTTCTCCAAAAGTCTTTAGTTTTACAACTTTGTTGTTAACACATTAATTATATCTTTGACTTTAGCAAAAATGATGGTGGTCAATTACAGCCAGTTACAGTCCTGTTGATAATGATGAGCTAAGCTAGGAAGCTAGCTAAAAGTTACAAGTTGTTTAAAGTTTTTCTGGTTTTTATCCTAAAGTTTAATACATTTATTGTTACTATTAAGCAGTATAAAGTAATCAGGCTACACGCTTAAGTCCACATTCAGTAGTTTTAAGCAAATCAGCAAAAATAAATAAGAGCGTCACTGTAATCTGAGGATTACAGAGGCCAGCGAGAAAAGTAAAGCCAAAAGAGTTTCACGTCTTAACTGCAAAAAGCAAAATTGTGAGACATTAAAAAAGGCGCATATTACGTTTTAAATTAGTGTCAGTATTTGATTAAATGAGCCACTGAAAAGCTTAATGTGTGTTTGCCATATGGTCACGTTTTAGCAGAAGCTTTTTAATTCTCACACATTTTTTTTTCTCATAATGTTGCACCTTTTTTTTTTTTTAACTTATTGTCTGAATTCTCTGGCATGCAGCTCAGATTCCAGCCTTTCACCTTGCATGCATACATGAAGCCAAAGCATATAATCACTTTTTAATGAGCTTTTAATCCCCTTAAAGCTCTGCAACATCCACACAGAAACATTTTCAACCTCACATTAGACGGAGCTCTGGAGCAAGACGGCTTGTTTTTATTCTCATATTGTATGTTTCCACTTTAGCTGTTGGTGAAGGTAAAACACACACATTTAGCAGTTTCTCTATAGCAGTGGTTCTCAACCTTGGAGTCAGGACAACTAAGAATATTTTTTGAACAATTAAAGCTAATTTTTGCTGATTTTTACCCTTTTTTTGCAACTGCACCATATTTGTCACATTTTAACCTATTTTCATCACTTTTTTTCGTGCCATATTTTTACTTCTTTAATGCATTTTTGCTACATTACTCCCATTTCTGCCACTTCTCTATCAAATTTCAATGCCTTTTCTGCACAATTTTTCCACTTTCAAGACATTTTTGGTGCTCATAAACCTTTCTACCACTTTTTCCACCTAATGTTACATATGTTGACCTATCATTGCATATGTGTCAAACTCATGGCTCTGGAGCTAAATCTGGCCCTTTGGAGCATCCAATTTGGCCTGCGGGAGAAGGTTAAAATTACAGAGAAAACATGAATCACTGTGTAAATGAAACTCGCCTCTCCTGGTGCTTATATTTGCGTGATTGCAGTAATTTTTATTTTAGGTTGTTGAAAAACTCAAAATTCTTACAAAATCCTTTAATTTTACTCAAATTATTACATAATATTTCCCTTAATTAAATAGAAATTGGTCACAAAATCAAGGAAATTTAAAATGAAGATTATGTAGGGACTGATATCTGTCACTTATTGCTTCGAAATGTTCAGTTTCTTTCATATTTTGTATTTTATGTAGAAGTAAATGTGTAAACTAGGGCACAATAATGTTGAAATTAATTTTTCCAACTTAAAATTTTTGGCCCACTTGAGATCAAACTGCTCCGTATTTTGCCCCTGAACTAAAATTTGCCAACTAAAGTTGGACGCCCCTGCATTATTGACACTTTTAATCTATTCTCACCATATTTCATGCTTATTTTGGCCAATTTAACCACATTCACGTTTTGTTATGCCCATTATTTGCTAGTTTAAACTAATTTTCCCACATTTTTGAATTCTCTCACCCACAATTTGCAACAATTAACCAATTTCTGTGGTTTTTAAAATCACCTTTCACCACCTTTCCCACCATTTTTGATCACTTTTAACCCATTTTGTTTCTGATTAAAACAAGGATTTACATCTTTAAGATGGCTATATACTATGGAGAAAATAATAACAAACTTGCTGGATAACAGTGGATATTATTCAAATAAATAAATGTGGTTATCACTGATTCATAGAACAATGGACCATCATTTTGATGACTTTATGGATGGACCCCAAAGATCTCGCTAATTTATTTCTTCTTATAGATGGTCCTATCTCCATATTTAGGTACAGTGGGGGTCTCTGGCACCTTTATTTTGGCGGTCACGGGCTGAAAAGGTTGAGAACCACTGCTCTATAGTATAGATCAGTGGTTCCCAAACGGTGTGCCGTGAGGAAAACAACCATACATTTATTGCAATATACAACTACACAAAAATAATTATTTTAAACTCTATACCTCAATTTTTTAATATACATTTCATTAATACATATTTCATGAGTAATATAGTTGTCTTTGTCACATTTTATTTGGCATTCGTAAATAATTATGCACATGTACAGATATTGTACATAATATGAGTGATAACGTGTTATAAACTCTATTTTGCACAATAGGTTTGCCTTCAGGGTTTTTACTTGTCCTTTGGTGTACCCTGGGCACTAAAAGGTTGAGAACCACTGGTCTATAGCATAGATTATGCATCCTTGGAGATGTAATTGTGTAAATCCTGTTTAAATGTGCCCAGGCTCACATCCTGTGGTTTCCAGCAGTGCTGTATTAAATATGTCACAATATATTTCTCCACATGAGGAACAACAAAAGGAAAACCTCAAATCTCCTCCAATACGAGCTTTTGTGTGTCATTATATTTCCACTGGAATATTAGTATCATCTGGCGGTATGTCGAGGGCTCGGGTTAAAATCCTGTATTTCCATATTTTCACAGTTATGTAACTATTCTTGTTTTCCGAGCCACAGTTTTTATTTTCCATCTTCAAAAAAAAAAAAAAAAAGATAGATTACGTTAATGCATGACTGCGGGGAATTTCATCCTCTTCCACAGCTTGGTTTTGCCGCTCATCATGTGTGTGTTATTCATGTGGTTTCACAATTTAAAGTCACTGTAATATGATATAAACACATTTTCTTTGCTGAGAAATAATAATGTGTAACATATCCCTGTTTAAATCTGTGAAGTTAGCATAAAGTGGTTGTAGCGTGTTTTTAAATCACACCACAGCGTAGCATGGGGAAAGTGAAGAGGGTAAATTCCAGGGGTGTGCATTGCCATGAATCTGGCGATACGATGCGATATATCCCGATACTAAACAATACCATGTGCTGATTTATTGATAATAACAAATTTCACCTTTACAAGTACAAAATGGTATGAAATACAATTTATTTAATTTTTTATTTATTTTTTTTTAACTTGCGAGAACAAGTTAATGGTAACTAATCGTGGGATTGGGGTCAATTACATTTTTCAATTACATCTTCAATTATGCCTGTTCAATTACAACTCAATTATGATTACGGTGACTGGCATTTTTCCCAATTATAATTAAAATTACAATTGTATTTTTCCCCTGAAAGTCAATTACAGTTACATTCTCAATTACTAAAGTTCCAGTTTCCCAGTTTTGTGTTTAATAATTTGTAATTGAGTTTTTAGAAAATTTTTGTTTCTAATTACAATTACAAAGTCAATTATTTGAACTCAATTACAAATAAATTATGATTACAACAGCAACAGATTATTTGATTACAGTTATAATTATATCATAATTGTACTTAATTATCAATTATGTAATTACAATTGTAACAACACTGATTAACCGTAATTCAAGTACAAATATAAAAAACAAGTGGTATGTTTATCAAACTATCAAATTAAAGTTTTCAAAAAAGTTAGAATATTGCTTCTACAACAAATTTTGATTCTAAGTTCTTAAATTAAAATTTAAAAAATAACCACATGCATCTATAAAAGTGTCCAGTATGTTTTATGAAAATAAAGTGGAATCAACTTCCAGCTAAAATGCATTGAGGAGCGAGGTAGTTTAACAAGGTCTGATGGTGCGTTCACTGACACCTAGTGACCGGGAGTTTATGTGCTATGCATATGTTGGCACAATTAAATGTTTTTTTTTTTTTTTTTTCATTTAAAAACATGATTAAAAAACTCGATTTGGACATTTTTGGGATAGATACGATAACTGTGCGGGGAAATATTGCGATATATCGCCTAATTAAGCTTGACTAAATATTTGAGTTAATTCAATAGTCACTGGTTAAAGTGAAAAAAGTACTGCTGACCTGTCACTAGGGGGAAGTTAAAAAAATGCCTTGATTATGGGCGTGGCTCCTAAAGTAGTTAAGACACGCCCAGTCACACCAGCCCCACCCCCACAGCACTGCACAGTTCTGCATGGAGCTAAAAACGCTAAATTTAAATATTTTGACTAAAATGAGAAGAGTGGTACTAGGATCAATAAACTAATCATACATGTATTCAGCAAAAAAAAAGTAGTTTTAGGGGTTATTTACATTTTAGGGTGAAAAATCTATCCCTGCAGTCATTGTTTTTGTCAGTAATGTTTTTCTATCTTTGATGCTAGCACAATGTTGCCCTTTATCTTATAAAGTTTAACTCTAGTTAAGCTTGAGTAAAACTGTCAATCATGTGCTGCAGCTCAGAACGAGTGGGCAACGAATTTTTCTGTCATATTATGACTTCTTTCCAGTGTGTGTGTGTGCGTGTGTGTGTGCGTGAGCGTGTGTTGTATAATCCTTTGTTGGGAGGAAATTACTTCCATGCAGCCACACTGGCAGCACCTTCTTACATGTTTTTTTTATTTATTTTTTTAGTAATGTGGGTTGAAATCAGAGTACGGTAATCGGAGAAAAGCCACATTAGCTTTAGGAAACGCTGCTCAGAAGAGGCCTGGAATAGAACCCACAACCTTAGTGTAAACCTCAGGGTTAAAATAATATATATATATAACATGTGGGGACGTGGCGCAGGTTGCATTTCGGGGTGTGGCAGAAATTTTCCTGCTGAGAACCCTGTTGTGGTAGAAAGAAATAGCAATACTTACACAGATCAGGGAAATCCTCAGTGTACTGAAGTAATAGTTCTTCAGTACACTGAAGAATTCTGACATCATCACTCTCGAGTAATGATGTCAGAATTCTACAGAATTTCGTAGAAGTCCCCACAGTGATGATGTAATCAGTCAATTATTGTTATTATTATTATTATTATGTATATATACTTTTATTTATTTGTATTCATTATTACTATTAATCTTAATATTTTTGCACCTTATCTTTCATTGCACATTTTCTTTGTGTAGTTTTGCTCCTTTTTTCTGATGTGTATAATTATTGTTATTTGGGTTGTTTTTTAGTATGCCGCTCTTTGCCGTTCTAATTACCCCTTTGGGTTTAATAAAGTATTTTCTGATTCTGATTCTGAAAGGTAGGAATGCACCAGTGAAATTCCCCCCAAAAAAACCCGAGAATAAATAAGAATTCAGACCAGAAAAACAGTTGATACTCAACTTGTCATTTATGTGCTAACGTGGGTGTAATCACCATGTTGTTTACTTCTTGTAAACAAGTGTCTTTAGTTCTTTCTGATTGCAGCATAAAGTGATTTATGAGTCAATCCTGACACAACAAACAGAAAAAACAGAGTAGGATTAATAAAAAAAAAGAAAAACAGGATGTTGCATAGGTTTATCTCACATTTTAAGGCAATAAAGGGGGTCTTTCTCCTCCTGCTTATTCTCATCACATTTACTGACTTATCTCATGATTTTTCATTTCCTTCTGTCCAGTTTTGATCCACTAGTTTTATGATAAATGTAATGCTGAGCCAATAATGTAGTTGTGGTGATGGGACAGATGCTTAATGGATGACATGGTTAGATCATATACCAACACATCAGAGCTAAATGATCATGAAAGACACGTTGAAACCACTGGTATGACATTTGGAACGTAGGTATGATGTGAAATCAAAACAAAAGCTAGATTTTGAGTTTTTAATATTAATTATTATACTGTAGACCAGGTGTGAACAAACCTTTTTAACTCACAATCTACTTTTCAAAAAGTTTGGCAGTGTTCTCATTTGAACTTTTCTGAAACTAAGAATATTTTTTGAACAATTTGAGCCCATTTTTGCTTTTTCTTTTTTCTGTAACGACACCAAACTGGCCATTTTAACCTATTTTCATCACTTTTTCTTGCCATATTTGTGCTCTTTATAATGCATTTTTGCTACATTACTCCCATTTCTGACACATCAAATGTCAATACCATTTCTCCACATTTTTCCACTTCCAACACATTTTTAGCACTTTTTAACCCTTTCCACCATTTTTCCACCTAATGTCACATATGTTGATCCATTATTATCACTTTTAACCTCTTTTCACCATATTTCATGCTTATTTTTTGCCATTTTGATTAACTACATTCCCACATTTGTCATGCCCCCAGTTTAAACTAATTGTTCCTACTTTTTAAATTACATTTCCCACTTTTAAGCCAATATTGATACTTTTACCAAATTTTATGTTCTGCTCTAATTTGAAACTTTTAACCAATTTCTGTCATTTTTAAAATCACTTTTCACCTCCTTTTCCACCATTTTTGGTCACTGTAAACCCATCTTATTTCTAAATAAAACAATAATTTACATATTTAAGATGGCTATATACTATGGCACAAATAATAAAAAACTTCCCACACTTCTCCATCAAATTGAAATGCCGTTTCTGCACATTTTTTCCACTTCAAAGACATTTTTAGCACTTATGAACCCTTTCCACCACTTTTCCCACATAATGTCACATATGTTGACCCATTATTGTCACTTTTACCCTCTTTTCATCATATTTCATGCTTCTTTTTTGCCAATTTACCACATTCACAATTTGGCATGCCCATTATTTACCAGTTTAAACTGATTGTTGTTGTGTTTTTCTGCCACTTTTAAGCCAACATTTACACTGAACGCTTTGTCTGTCCATTTTGGCTACTTTAATTTGCAACTTTTAACCAATTTCTGTGGTTTTTAAAATCCCAGTTCACCACCTTTTCCACCATTTTTGGTAACCTTTAACCCATTTTATTTCTGATTAAAACAAGGATTTACATCTTTAGGATGATTATATACAATAGCGTAAATAATAATAAACTTCCTGCCACTTCTTCACCAAATTTAAATGCCTTTTCTACACATTTTTTCTACTTCCAGGACATTTCCACCACTTTTCCACCTAATGTCACATATGTTGACCCATTATTGTCCTTTTTAACCTCTTTTCATCATATTTCATGTTTATTTTTTTTGCCAATTTAAACACATTTACAATTTGTCATGCCTATTATTTGCCAGTTTAAACTAACTTTCCCTACATTTTTGAATTTTTTTCACCTACAATTTGCAACTTTTAACCTATTTCTGTGATTTTGTTTCATACAGTAACTCCCTAACAAACCCTGAGTTTTCCTCAGGAGTCTAATTATTGCCTTTCTTTGGTACAGGTGTGAGGACCCATTCCTGCTCTTCCTCTTCCTCATCTAACCCCTCCTCCTCCTCCTCCTCCTCTTCTTTTATTTTTTAAGTGATACCACCAGTTAACTTTTTCCCGTTCATGTCCCTCCACCGTCCGATCCCCCCCCTTTCCTGCCTCTCCCTGGGAGCCTGGGGAGTTTCTACCACTAACCCCCCCCCTCCTATCTGCCCCCTTCTGTATTCTCAATGTGAGTATTACTCATGATAAGCAGAATGTGAAAAAGACCAAATGTTGCTAAAGCATGGGTTCTGTCTGGGCATGCAGCGTATCAACTTTGTGGGGGTGAGGGGTGGGGGGTGGAGGTCTCAAATGTCGGCAGCACCAGTGATTTTACTGCTAATTACCTCCATTTACACACAAATGTTAGACCATTAGATTGAGATAATCACCTAAATCACTTTTGTTGTCTACATGGCAGCTCCGCCTCCGTGTCTCCACTAATGGAAAAAAAATATCAAGGCCTCGTACTCGGAGTTTCAAGCAGTGAAGCATATTTTTTAATGTTTGTCTTTTTCTTATTGTCTTTAGTTGAGAATGTGTGTGATTTGTTGTGTTTTTTCACATGCCTGTTACCGTAACAACAAAAATTCCCCTTAAATTGGTTTAAAATGTATAGAAACCCACATTTTGTAACTGCTGTAATCAAACATATATTGCATGGTAGTTCAATATTTGTATTTTCATTTTTTTTTATTATATAAACATAGCTATTAAAATGACTTTTGCATTCAAACTAAATGCTCACATTTAGATAATGTGAATTAATTATTCAATGGCTTCATTATTGTAAAATGGTTGTTGTACTGGAGTGAAAGAAAACCAATGATTTTATCACTGGGATGGATTATATGGGCTCAAACATTTACATATTAATGTGCATTAGTCATGGAAATAATTAGTAACATTTTATATACAGGTGTATACTTATTTCTTATGTCTTTTTTTTCTTTAAATGTTTATAAATACTTTAATATTTACTTTAATATTAAATTAGATTTTATTTATTTCAAACATGTAAACAGAATATCATAAGAAACAAAGAAAACAAAAAGATTCTCAACTCAATTTTGCAATTCAGTTTACATTTCCGAAAAGTAATACTTATTTAATCTCACCCTTATCCATAAATCTTTTTTTTTTTGTTCATTAACTAGCTTCTCAATATAATAATCAATCATTTCACCTAACAAAGTCTTACAAATTATTTAAAAAAAAAATACAAATTCACAGTCAACATATACCAAAATACACAATTTTACAAATACTAAACAAACGTCACCATATATATATATAGGATAAACAATAGAAATGTACTGCTAAGGATTGTCCTCAGAATATTATTTCAATATTTCACAAGAATCTGTTTTTCATTGAAAATATTTTTTTTTTAATTTTTTAATCTATTGTCAGATAGTTTTAATTTGAAAAGCTTGCAGTGCTTTATTTTTTACATTTAATTCTCTATTCAAACATACCTTTAGTGCATGGTGTAGACTGGGCTTTAAAAATGTATTTTATAGTTTGCATGTTTTTCATACGTTTAGGTGTTTTATTCAGCAATATTTATTTTCTTCTTATTTTTTATTTTATTTTTCTCATTTTAATTCATTTTTTTCTTTTTTATTATTATTTATCTATGTATTTATTTAATTTATATGTATTTATTTATAGTTTTATCAGCAAAATAATGGTAGCTATGCTCAGACAAAAATGTGGCTAAAACACAACAATAAATAGTTGTTATAATCTACCAGAATCCAATATATAAAAATTTACATTGGTGTCATTAATGCTTCTGAATTAAATATTTTTGCACATAAAAAAAAAAATCTTTAAATTCTTCCCTGCGTTCTATCGTCTTCCTCGCTTTCATTCGTTCCTTATGCAATAACATTTTTTTATCTTTACTTGGTCTGATTTCTTTATCACTCATCACATCTCAATGCCTTTAAGCGACACTAACCCAATGAGACATAAAAACTAATGGCGGCGTTTTGTGTGGTTTAGCTCGTCCTCGCCTGCTGTGCTGCTTCGTTTGGCTCCACATAGGAAATGGTCGGCAATTATCTACTGAGGTTATTATATCCCTGGTTTTATAACTTCATCCTGTAGCTTTCAAACATCACCTTCATGCAGCAGCAGCAGCAGCAGAGACAGTAAATACGCCCTTAGGTTCATTACTCAGACCAGACGTCGACCACAGGCCGGAATACGGAGTGGAATGAAGTTATCCACCGCTGGAATCATGTCAATGAAGGGAGTTAAACAGGAAGTAGCAGAGCTGGGAACCACGTGTGTGTCAGGACTCATTTTACAAGAGAATGAATATGATTGTTTGGGTAATTAATGTACATACTGGTGCTTCTTAGAGCTTTACGTTTGTGAACATCCAAAAACATCTGTATTTGGTTTATTAGAGGCTCTAGATTACCCGTAGGAGTGGATGAGAGTTTGAGTTGTTTGTGTTTGGTCTTTGATGAACTGACGCCCTGTATAGGGTGTACCTGTACCCCCGTCTAGCACCCTTTAAGAGCGAGAGCATGTTTTTTCAACCTTGAGGTCGTGAACCCATGTGGGGTCACCTGGAAATAAAATGGGGTCACCTGAAATGTCTAGTGATAAAAAAACATTTAAATGAAAAAACTGATTGAAATTATATTTATAAATTTTGAATAGTTTTTTAGAAAATAAAAAATAAATACATTTTTAAAACTTTTTTAAAAATTTAAATAAAAATTTTTTTAAAATAGAATTTTTTTTAAATTTTTTAAAATAATAAATTAATTAATTAATTTTAAAAATAGAAATGTTTTAAATTTTTAAAATAATAAATAAATTAAATAATTTTAAAAATAAAAATGTTTTTAGATTTAAAAAGATTAGAAAAAATAAACATTTTAAAATTTAAGAAAAAACATTTTAATTAAGAAAAAACTTATTTTTTTAAATAAAAAAATACAATTACTTTTTAAAAATAAAAATACATTTTTAATTTTATTCAACATTTTGAAAATGTATTTAGACATTTTTTTAATCTATTTTGCACAATTAAAAAATCAAATCCATAATCTCACAGTGCAGGAAGAGGCAGAAAGTTTCTTTCAAATTAACATTAACACCATACAAACAACTGTTTTCTATACTTTAATTTTCTCAAATATAAATCTCGTTCAAATAAAATGCAATACTTGTACACTGCTACGGACTACTCTGTATTTGTAACACATTATCAGAAATATGATCAAAAAACTAAGTTTATAGGAAAAAATAGTCTCTGAGTCGCCAGAAATTTGTGATATAAAAATGGGGTCACGACAAGAAAAAGGTTGGGAACCAGTGAGCTAGCGATATGTACTATGAATTATTTTTCAGGAAAGGTTCAGATTTGTTAAGAAATCTTTATTCTTCATTTGATTAAAAATGATTCTAGGTTAAAGCAATTTTCTCTATAGAAACAAAACTATTGTCTGCAAATAAACCAGTTATACACACGTTCATATATAATATTGTACTTTTATCTTGGGCTCTTTTAACTCCCGACTGTAGTTTTTTATTGTAAATAGTATATATATATGTCATGTTTTCTGTCGTCAGTCAGGTTTATTGTTTGTGTCATTGTGCCATGATGTTGCTTAACTGTACGTTAAATATTATTGTTAACCTGTATTATATATTATATTATACCTCCATTAGAAATTTAGCTGTTGTGCTAACTCTGACATATTTATGTTGATGCTGTTTGCTGACACATTGATTATTATGTCATAAATTTTATTTAATGAAATGATTCAGGAAATTGCTCATGATACCCAGCAACTCTGATGTACTGTAGCTAGCAGTAAATATGCAAGAGTTTGTGATTATTTTTTATTACATTTGCACATTTGCATATTATACATTTTGCATGTTACCAAAAAAATGAAAAAAAGCCAATCTGTTGGCCTCTATTTCTCAGATCTTCTGTTTTCTCATTGGCAGGTGTCGACAGATAATCCCCAAACTGGACCCTCCCCCGTCCACCAACCGTAAACGGTCCAGTCGGACATTTTCCCCATCATCTGACGTCACCATTCCCACCACACCTGGAGAGGTCTCAGCCAATCACGCGGCTCCGAGCCGCAGCAGTAGCCTGTCGTTCCCTGACGTCACCCCCAGCTCTGTGTCCTCTGCTGACTTCCACTCGCTCAGCAGCGCTGAGAGCAGCTCCTGCTCAGCCAGCGAGGATTCAGGCGTCCGTTCTGAGACCAAATCCCTCATTTCTCCTCTACGCGACGATAGCGATCTGTTTGGAGAAGAACGGGCGTCGTTTTTAACCGCCTCCAGTGGCTGTGACAGTCCTGTAGAGGAGGGAGGGGACACAGTCCTCTCTTCCTCTGAGTTATCTCCTCCTAAACTCTCCGTCACTTCACTTTCTAACAACTATGATCACCCGCCGTCTTCCTCGTCTCCTCCTATGAATGAAACCTGCCTCCATATCAGCTTTTCTGAGGATGAGTTGCTGGAAATCAGTCAGGAGGACACAGCTGCTCCTCAGCGAACTGTTTCTCAATCAACTTCCAATCCGACTATTCCACTAATCTAAACCAGTGCTTCCCAACACGTGTGGAACTAGGTTTATTTGAGCACATTCCTAGGAGAATGGGGAAGTGATTGTCAAGTGATATCAAAGAAAATACACAAAGAAATAGCTTGAATCCCCGTTACTGTTGGACTTGGCAAAGGATATTTTTCAGGTAAGCTTGATGACATAGAAACACGTTTAAAAAGTGGGAAATCAAAGACAAGGACCCTCATTTATCAACTGTTCGTGCAGATGTGAGCTTACGGCCATATTTACGCAATGTTTGGTATTTATCAATTGTGACGTGAGCGTACGCTACGATCCGATCTCAAGTCAGGTCTGAGCTCTTGTACTCAAATCTGAGTGAATTTGTGCTGCAGCATAGCAAAATCTGATTCAGACTGAAAATAATTATTAAACAACCCTCAACTGTCTTTTAAGCATAAGCAGGCACACATTCAGAATAGGGCTAAACGGATTATTAAAAACTAATCAAATTAAATATAAAGCTCATCTTATTACTGATACAACTTCTTTGGTTTTCTTTCCACATAATGTCGTATAACCTCGCTACTAAACTCTGCTACCGTCCAAGCAGCAGTGCATAGGTTCACCCAGTGTGCGCACACACACACACACACAAACACGGGAGGCGCTGTTCTGCTCTGTCTTGGAAATTGAGGTCTTATTTCTTTAAATAGAACCCCATTCATGCTTTTAAATGTAAATAGTTCCTTAAACTTTTACAAATGTGCAGCAGTAATCAGTAATGTGATGAATTATAGGTAAATTTGGCTGAAGGCATAATAAACAGACAAGGGAGAGCATTTAAGTCATTTTTAAGGCTTTTTTAAAGCATTTTGATTGTTAATTTCTTTTAATGTGATATTTATTGCCTAAACTGTCTGGACTGAGGCCGATAAAAAGGTCATATTTATGTGTGTGTCTTCGGAATCTCTGTTGTGTAGTTGTTCTCAGCGCACACAGGGGGACAGACTTCTTTTAAATTATCTTGTTTATTTCCAGTTCAAAAAGCACATCATTGTTTTGCTCCACCTCAGATGTGAAGATGCCAATTTCATCTTGAAAATGTTTCTTTTCTCGTTTGACCTCAGTGGGCGGAGCCTCCAAAACAGGAGAGCTCCACAAGTTAATGACTATCGAATTCAGCTGCCAGATTTATCAACACCCGATCATTTGTACGCTGGGATTGGTCAAACATAAATGTTTCATAAATAACACGTTGGTCCTGTCGTACGACACAATGTGAACTCAGATTTAAACCCGTTTTTACGCAAGGTTGATAAATGAGGGCACTGCTTTAAACCTTCATTATTCATGATTGCTTCATTTATTATGACACTACTGCTGTATAAAACACTAGTCAATCTACAGATTTAGTATTTTTCCAATGAAATGAATGATGTTATTTACTGTTTAGTATCTAGGAGGTTGAGCAGACATGTAGCCTTTCTTGCACTGTTGAGTTTCCTTAATTCACTGTAGATATCAACGCTAGTGACAGGAAACTACAGTTCCTGGAAATAGTATTTTTAATATGTACCATGTTTTTGTGATGAGAACACAAATGTTGGTGATGTTGGGAAAAGCCTTGGAGTCTGGGAAGCGCCGCGGGTGGAAAGAAGAGCGCACGAAGGTCAGTGAAATGGAAAAACAGACAGACATTCTGTCACTATGGCTTTGGTTCATAAGCAAGCATTGGAGTCGGGCTGGATTCGGTAAGTTTTCTTCTGCATTTTAACTTGCTGGAAAATGTTGTTTTGTATCAAGGTTACAAATATGATTACATTCTTGACAATTTGAGGTATTTCAAATTCAATTTTGTGCTGATGGGTTAGTTTGGTATGAAAAAAACACTGTTATGGTTTCACAGAGCTAATTTAAAACTAAGCGGCTCGTTGTTAAGACAAAAATGTCAAAACGTGAAAAGTTGGATTCGATCTTTTTTTAATGGTTTGTTCTTTTTTGCGAATATTGCTGCCAAAAAACAACCGACAAATTTAAAAAAGGGAATCGGTTCTTTGAGGAAACGAATGTTCGATGTTAGGTGGCTTGAAAACATTGATTGTGAATGAAACACCTGAAAAAGTGTATTTTCAAAATGTGCCTACATAGTTGAAAAGAATCAGCATATTTAGATATAATGGAATATATTTTATTAAACACAATATTCTAACCATAGTTTTCTCCAGCCCAGTCTCAAGGAGTTTGTAAAACTGTCACAAAAATGATGTTATGAAACACAATTTCCTCTTACTTTTCGTGCTGTGTAACACAAATTTATCTCGTTCTGGGAACAATTTGCAAACTGTTGTATGTCAATAGGAATAATCACGATAACCCAAACCCTAAATGAAATATTCTAATAAGATGTAATTGCCCTAAATAACTTCAAATAAAAAAACACACGTTTAAAAGTCATGAAAATAATGCAGAAATCATGTTGACATTCCTTTTTGTGACAGTGTCATGTTTTCCTTGTGAGATTGTCGTCTTTTCTCAGGTAAAAAAAAAGCAATTTAATTTCATTCTTTCGGTATTTTATTTTGAAAAGGGCAAACTAAATTAACTGAAAACCACATGTGTTTATTGTGTGTGAAATGTAACACAACCAGCAGTCAAACGACACATCTGTGGTCGCTCTAATGGAATTTTCTTAATTTGTTCATTCCAAATATGTCACACAGCATATCCTGTATTATTAATGCATTGGCTGGAAGCTAAAAATTGTTTGGAAAGTAAAATGATATCTAGTTTTTTAGGGTCTAGATAAGCATATAAGACGTATATATTTGGAGCTTGGTTCAGTGGAGTCTGTTATTGACTCACTGCTCAGGACTGAATTATTGCATTAAACATTAAATCATGGCAAGAAAATGTTTGTTTTGTTCTTGCCTTTACGACTGTTAAACTGTAACAATTCTACACAAATCTGTCTCACATGGAGGTTTTTGGATACTTCATTATCCAATTAAAAAGTGCAGATTTTAAGCTCTTAACCCTCCTATTATCCTTGGGGTCAAATTGACCCCATTGACTGTTGATCATTTTCCTGAATTGAGGCTTTTCCTGACATCACCTGTGACAGAACTGACCAGCAATAACACGTTGTTTATGAACAATAAAAAGGAGTAGTTGATAAAAAGAGTTATTTTTTCTTTTTTTCTGACAGGTTTGTTCTTTATTGACTTGTACATACTTTATTCTGCACTATTCTTTCTTATTTATGCACCTTCTTGTGCATCGTTTCCTCTATCTGCAAGGATACAAAGGGCTCCGTTGCTGTTGTTTTTTGTTTTGTTGCTGTTTTGACAAGTAAAAAGGTAAGCACACATTTTATGAATTATGGCTTTGTGGGTGTAAAAGTTTGTAAAAATTTTGTATTTGAAGGTTTTTGTGTTCTGAAAGTTTAGTGATCTTTGTGGATAAATTAGCGTTGATTTTGCGCTGTCCTTGGTGCTTGAACGGATGCGCTCCGTCACGGGCAATTGTTCGTGCTGATTCATCATTCTTTCATTAAACATTTAGGTTAATTGGTTGTGTTCACGTTTAGTTCGCTAAAGTTGCTTAAAAAAACTGTATTCTGTGACATTTTTGTCTCTCTCTTACGACTGGAACAACAGCCAGTGTTTGTTCCGCGACCTGATGATTTAAAAATTAAGCAGTGTTTTTTTGTGTGTGCATTTCATGTGTTTCAGCGTACGCCACCTGAAGTGATCTTACCTACGCACAGTTTTATAAATGAGGCCCGTGGCCTGTGTGTGTGTGTGCATGCGGTGCACACAAGCATAACTGAATTTTTACCTTGTGTGCAGCATTAGCTTTAGCAGCTAACTCAGCGTTTCTGCCTTGGAGACCGATACCATGAATCATTGCTCCAACGGATAAAATAATCTAAATCTCTGTCAGACTCGCTGTCAGCTATGGCGAGGTTATCTCTCTTGACCTTCGACCTCATGCGTGAGAACTGAACAAGAGCAAGATTTCCGTGAGGGTGAAAAAGCTTATAGTCCATAAAAGCATGAAGCAGCTTCTCCTGGTCTTTCTGACTCATTAGGGAGATGAGATGTTCTTTAGGTGGTGGAAGGCTGTTTTTGTTTTTGATTTAATCTAACGGCTGAATGTCAAATCTGAGTCAATCAGAACAATCAAGGTTATAGCGTTTTTCCACCGGTTCTTTGATTTCCACTAGTTTAAGTCAATTATTATAAAAAATGAGATGAAGAGGCTCTTAAACTATAACATGGAAGAAGAACATGGAACAAGAACAAATGAATACATATTTACATGTTTATTTAAAAAAATGACAGTGAAAGTCCAAAAAGTTGATCTAAAACAAACTATTGATTATATGTATTTACAAGAACAAGCGTTTAGCGTTTGAAGAAGAAAGTCTTGATTCTTCGGAAACATCTTTGAATCCTCTTCTTCAAAGAACCAAAACAGCCTGTAACTCTAACTGAAGACTGATCCAGGACGTCATCATTTAAATGACGAGTGGGAGCAGACGCCAAGTCCAAGTCAGTGAGAGGAGGGAGACTGTCAGCTTCTGCAGTGGCCAAATTCATTGTGTCACTATCTGATGACTTGGATGCAGAAGCATCATCCAGAACAGACTTTTCATCTGCTGCATGGCAGGATGTCTCATCAGCCATCGGTTGATGGTGTCCGCTGGTCTCCTGCTGGTTGAGGTGGGATGTGCTGAAGAAAGGGTGGAACTGAGCCTGACTGGGAGAGATTCTTTCATCTCCATCCAAGCAGAGAAGCTGCTTCAGCAGGTCCACGAAGGCTTCTCTGTCCTCAACCTCACCACTTTCTTCTCCTGGATGAACCTGCATTTTAATAAAAAAGACTGGTCATTAAATAAGCTCACACATCAGGCATATCGGTAAGTAGTTTATGATCAAGATATCTCACAAGCTTCATGGCAGTCAAGATTTAATCAGGACAGTGACTAGATTTGGAAACTGCTTGAAATTTCACCACTAAATGAAAGTGTGGCCAGCGTGCCAGATCAAATTATATGTATGATCATTTTGAAAGACATTATTGATATTTCTGCCAGGTACTATGTTTAAAGGAAATCTCCCTTTCATCATAATAGCATTTTCCAAAGAAATTATCTCGAATGTTTAAACAACAATCTATGTCATCCATGTTTTAAGAGTGATTCAACTTATAAACTTGCTTTTTTTATACTAACATTTATTAAAAACTTACATTGACCAGATCATCCAAAGAAGAGAACTCAACGAAATGGTCTTCCTCCTTTGTTGAGATGCTGTTACCAGCTTCATATTCCTCTGGTGTCTGGGGAAACAAGATGAATGTTATGAAGTTCATTGTAGAGTTAAACTTTGGTGAACTTGAGTTTGCCAGAAAAAGAAAACTTCAGTTTTACCATCAATCGCCATTTTGAGCCCTCCTCAGTCTCACAAAAGAAGCAACTGGTGTAAGCCCCGGCCTGAAGCTTGTCGTTCTTTGGTAACCCAAGAAGCTCTGAAACGCGCTTCATCATTTGATATTCACACGACACAGAGAACAGGTTTTCTCCAATGTACAGGAATACAAGCACACAACCAAGGGCCCACACATCAATGGCTTCACTGAAAGGAAGGCCGATGGAGACTTCAGGAGCCCTGAGGAGAAAGAATGCGAGATAAGAGTGAGAATCTATGACCAACATATCAATACATTACAGGTTTGTCCTAACCATAGCTAAGCCATGTGAGGAGAAATCATCTTACCTGTATCCTAGAGGCTGAATATCAAGGCAAGGCTCCATGCTGGAAGTTTTCATTGCCACGCCAAAGTCGATTAATTTGACTTTCAGTTCCTGGATATTCCTGTTGACCACCATGACATTGTCAGGTTTTATGTCTGTGTGGATGATTCCAAGGCCTTTCAGGGCATCTAAAGCCACCAGTAGCTGCAGAAACGAGATCAGATGACACAGGTTTAGAATAAACGTTGTCCATTTGCTGTATGAGCTCAGGTTTTAAATCAGGTTTTCTTTCATTCTTCATTTAGGTGTTACAGTAAGTCTAAAGTTCTGCATGCCAACCATACCTGCTCAGCAATTGTACGGCAATAATCCACACTCAGGGGTTCCCACTCTCGGTTTTCCATCAGAGTGTAAAGGTCGATCTCAAGAATTTCAAATGCCAGGCAATTGCAGCCCATGTACTCAAAATGCTCATAAAATGTAAGCAAATTTGTGCGGTCAGTATCAAGGACACTAATTACCTTTAGCATTGAAATCTGTAAAAAAAGAAGAAGAAGAAGAAGCAACAATTAGATCTAAAATACTTTGGCTGATTCCAACAGGTCTTAGAAAATATTACTGTATATTGTGAATTTGCAAATATCACAAAAGTGCAAATGGGAACAAAGTTTGGTTTCAATGTTGATATTAATAAATATATAAAGTAATAGGTACAAAAGCTATATGAACAAGTGTAAATGGACAATGGCTATTAGCTTTACATTTACATGTCTGTTGATATGATATCTGCATGAAATATTGGGTTAGAAATATACAGAGTTTGTAAAAAAAATAGATATGTACTATATTCCCAAAATTGCATTAAACAGAACAGAAGTTATGAAAAGCACATTACCATGTTGAAGTGATTACACATTGATAACAAAAACATTGTTCATAGAATTTAGAAATGGCAAAACCTGAGCCATCAAATGTTAGAAGGTGCAAACAGGTACCTCATTCTCAAGATCGTCTTCGAAGCCCTCCTTGATGATTTTTAAAGCCACCGTCTCGTTGTTCTTAAGGTTCTGACACTTCATCACCTGCCCAAAGTTGCCTTCACCCATACACTCCAGGATGGAGTAATCTGCAGTGCTGCTGCGGAGAACCGAAAGTTCTGCTGCTGTGAGTGTGGAAAGAAAGAACAGAGGGTCAGTATTCATATGTGTCTGTAGTGCACAAATGTGACCACACGATTCATCCATAATTGTATTGTGAGTAAGGGTCTTAATGCAACTACTTAGGTAAAGTTAAAAAGATATTCACAGATTCAGCTTTTCTAGAAACAATAACTAATCAACAGAACATTGCTTTTACAAAATCGATATCTCGTTGGAATCACAGCAAGGTGGACTGCAAACTACTACCAAATTTTCCTCAAAACGAGCCGTCCTCCACGCTTGGGAATATGTTGGCCTAAAAAATGTAGTGATTTTTTTTCTTTCATTAAATAAGTACTAAAATATGCAATAACTGTACTATAACATCACTAAAATTACAATTACTCAATGTTTTTGTGTTGCCTGGCAACAACCTTGTCTCCCTCAGTGTCACATAATACTAATGATTAATAAAATGAGCTTGCAATACTGTTGTATAGAAGCAATATATGAAGGTACATATGTTGCAAAATGTGATTTGAGCTTGTGTATAAAAAATTCACACGTGTGAAATAAATTTAACGTCACAAATGATGGCCCCTCCCCTCCCCGCTCCCCCCATGTGTGGGAGTGACCAATCAGAAGCGAGGATTTGGAAGCTGTGTCTTTTTAGCGCCATGGAGAGTGATTCTCCTTGTTTATATTTAGGTTAACACTATGTAGAGACAGAATTGCTTGCTTCTAAACCACTGTAATAACACCTACTTTCAAGTCTAAAGTATATGTTTGTCATTGAGTCTTTTTTACCTGCTGCAGCTGAAGTATCACCACACAGAAAAGTGGACATTTTACACTCAGATTCTTTCAACAAAAACTGTCTTCTTCACAATGTCGACCAAACTGCAACTGCTCTCTGTCTAAGTCACAGCTCTCTTTCATCTCCAATCTTTGTTTACTGCTTGGTTTCCAGGGAAACGGTGGTTTCCCAGAAGGTGATATTTTTTAAACATGCTCCTGATTGGTTGAGGATGTGGTCAGGATCCTCGGGATAGGCAATATAGGTAAATGCTAAGGGCGCCATACAGCCAGGGGGCACCAAAATACCTGAGTGGAAAAAAAATAATAAAAAAAATTCAACAACCAAAGTGCTGATATTATTAGCATTAATAATGGGGTGCTGATGATTAAAAACAACAACAAAACAACAAAAATACATTACTTTTATAAGGAGTTTCTGATTTTTTCTTTAATAAAAGTAGTTGAACAATCAGAATCAGAATCAACTTTATTGACCAAGAATGTATGTTATACACACGAGGAATTTGACTTGGTGAACTGTACTCTCTCTAATAGTGTAAACATTAAATAATAACAATCAACCAGAAAAAACAATAATAAATATAAACATAAATATAAACAGTAGTTAGACTAGAATGTGCAAAACTAAATAAAATAAGATAATAATAATAATAATAATAATAATAATAATAATAATAATAATAATAATAATAATAATAATAATAAGATGTAATAATAATAAGATAATAGTGCAGTAGTGCATTGATGAGTAGTGCAGGAGAACATTTAAAACAACAACACAGAATGTTAGCTATCAATACAGTTTTAACTAAATTTGGTCAAAGAATATTTAACAAATTAGTTGAGCATAATGCAAGTGACCACAAGGCAATGGCAACAAAAGAAAAATAATAATGAGCTAAAGTCACCATTTCAACACCTGACATTCACTCTTTCTCCTGCCAATAATCAAATTGACCCCATTGACTGTTGATCATTTTCCTGAATTGAGGCTTTTCCTGACATCACCTGTGACAGAGCTGACCAGCAATAACACGTTGTTTATGAACAATAAAAAGGAGTAGTTGATAAAAAGAGTTATTTTTTCTTTTTTTCTGACAGGTTTGTTCTTTATTGACTTGTACATACTTTATTCTGCACTATTCTTTCTTATTTATGCACCTTCTTGTGCATCGTTTCCTCTATCTGCAACACAATTAGAAACCTATAGCTGCTGCACAGCAAAGAGAATACAATTCAATCACGTGCTTCTGGCAAATTTGGTGCATCTGTGTCTTCAGCCTCCTTTACAACACAGAGGGATTCCTTGATGATCTTCAGGTTTTAGTCTGTGAGGGTGAGCTCAGTTCAAACACATGATGAGCTGCTACTCTTGGCTCATAAAAGGCAGGCCTTGGCTGTGAAACATGTAAAAGAAAAGGTTGCAAGGATACAAAGGGCTCCGTTGCTGTTGTTTTTTGTTTTGTTGCAGTTTTGACAAGTAAAAAGGTAAGCACACATTTTATGAATTATGGCTTTATGGGTGTAAAAGTTTGTAAAAATTTTGTATTTGAAGGTTTTTGTGTTCTGAAAGTTTAGTGATCTTTGTGGATAAATTAGCGTTGATTTTGCGCTGTCCTTGGTGCTTGAACGGATGCGCTCCGTCACGGGCAATTGTTCATGCTGATTCATCTCATTCTTTCATTAAACATTTAGGTTCATTGGTTGTGTTCACGTTTAATTCGCTAAAGTTGCTTAAAAAAACTGTATTCTGTGACATTTTTGTCTCTCTCTTACGACTGGAACAACAGCCAGTGTTTGTTCCGCGACCTGATGATTTAAAAATTAAGCAGTGTTTTTTTGTGTGTGCATTTCATGTGTTTCAGCGTACGCCACCTGAAGTGATCTTACCTACGCACAGTTTTATAAATGAGGCCCGTGGCCTGTGTGTGTGTGTGCATGCGGTGCACACAAGCATAACTGAATTTTTACCTCGTGTGCAGCATTAGCTTTAGCAGCTAACTCAGCGTTTCTGCCTTGGAGACCGATACCATGAATCATTGCTCCAACGGATAAAATAATCTAAATCTCTGTCAGACTCGCTGTCAGCTATGGCGAGGTTATCCCTCTTGACCTTCGACCTCATGCGTGAGAACTGAACAAGAGCAAGATTTCCGTGAGTGTGAAAAGGCTTATAGTCCATAAAAGCATGAAGCAGCTTCTCCTGGTCTTTCTGACTCATTAGGGAGATGAGATGTTCTTTAGGTGGTGGAAGGCTGTTTTAGTTTTTGATTTAATCTAACGGCTGAATGTCAAATCTGAGTCAATCAGAACAATCAAGGTTATAGCGTTTTTCCACCGGTTCTTTGATTTCCACTAGTTTAAGTCAATTATTATAAAAAATGAGATGAAGAGGCTCTTAAACTATAACATGGAAGAAGAACATGGAACAAGAACAAATGAATACATATTTACATGTTTATTTAAAAAAATGACAGTGAAAGTCCAAAAAGTTGATCTAAAACAAACTAGTGATTATATGTATTTACAAGAACAAGCGTTTAGCGTTTGAAGAAGAAAGTCTTGATTCTTCGGAAACATCTTTGAATCCTCTTCTTCAAAGAACCAAAACAGCCTGTAACTCTAACTGAAGACTGAGCCAGGACGTCATCATTTAAATGACGAGTGGGAGCAGACGCCAAGTCCAAGTCAGTTAGAGGAGGGAGACTGTCAGCTTCTGCAGTGGCCAAATTCAGTGTAACACTTTCTGATGACTTGGATGCAGATGCATCATCCAGAACAGACTTTTCATCTGCTGCATGGCAGGATGTCTCATCAGCCATCGGTTGATGGTGTCCGCTGGTCTCCTGCTGGTTGAGGTGGGATGTGCTGAAGAAAGGGTGGAACTGAGCCTGACTGGGAGAGATTCTTTCATCTCCATCCAAGCAGAGAAGCTGCTTCAGCAGGTCCACGAAGGCTTCTCTGTCCTCAACCTCACCACTTTCTTCTCCTGGATGAACCTGCATTTTAATACAAAAGACTGGTCATTAAATAAGCTCACACATCAGGCATATCAGTAAGTAGTTTATGGTCAAGATATCTCACAAGCTTCATGGCAGTCAAGATTTAATCAGGACAGTGACTAGATTTGGAAACTTCTTGAAATTTCACCACTAAATGAAAGTGTGGCCAGCGTGCCAGATCAAATTATATGTATGATCATTTTGAAAGACATTATTGATATTTCTGCCAGGTACTATGTTTAAAGGAAATCTCTCTTTCATCATAATAGCATTTTCCAAAGAAATTATCTCGAATGTTTAAACAGCAAAATATGTCATCCATGTTTTAAGAGTGATTCAACTTAAAAACTTGCTTTTTTTATACTAACATTTATTAAAAACTTACATTGACCAGATCATCCAAAGAAGAGAACTCAACGAAATGGTGTTCCTCCTTCGTTGAGATGCTGTTACCAGCTTCATATTCCTCTGGTGTCTGGGGAAACAAGATGAATGTTATGAAGTTCATTGTAGAGTTAAACTTTGGTGAACTTGAGTTTGCCAGAAAAAAAAAAACTTCAGTTTTACCATCAATCGCCATTTTGAGCCCTCCTCAGTCTCACAAAAGAAGCAACTGGTGTAAGCCCCGGCCTGAAGCTTGTCGTTCTTTGGTAACCCAAGAAGCTCTGAAACGCGCTTCATCATTTGATATTCACACGACACGGAGAACAGGTTTTCTCCAATGTACAGGAATACAAGCACACAACCAAGGGCCCACACATCAATGGCTTCACTGAAAGGAAGGCCGATGGAGACTTCAGGAGCCCTGAGGAGAAAGAATGCGAGATAAGAGTGAGAATCTATGACCAACATATCCATACATTACAGGTTTGTCCTAACCATAGCTAAGCCATGTGAGGAGAAATCATCTTACCTGTATCCTAGAGGCTGAATATCAAGGCAAGGCTCCATGCTGGAAGTTTTCATTGCCACGCCAAAGTCGATTAATTTGACTTTCAGTTCCTGGATATTCCTGTTGACCACCATGACATTGTCAGGTTTTATGTCTGTGTGGATGATTCCAAGGCCTTTCAGGGCATCTAAAGCCACCAGTAGCTGCAGAAACGAGATCAGATGACACAGGTTTAGAATAAACGTTGTCCATTTGCTGTATGAGCTCAGGTTTTAAATCAGGTTTTCTTTCATTCTTCACTTAGGTGTTACAGTAAGTCTAAAGTTCTGCATGCCAACCATACCTGCTCAGCAATTGTACGGCAATAATCCACACTCAGGGGTTCCCACTCTCGGTTTTCCATCAGAGTGTAAAGGTCGATCTCAAGAATTTCAAATGCCAGGCAATTGCAGCCCATGTACTCAAAATGCTCATAAAATGTAAGCAAATTTGTGCGATCAGTATCAAGGACACTAATTACCTTTAGCATTGAAATCTGTAAAAAAAGAAGAAGAAGAAGAAGAAGCAACAATTAGATCTAAAATACTTTGGCTGATTCCAACAGGTCTTTGAAAATATTACTGTATATTGTGAATTTGCAAATATCACAAAAGTGCAAATGGGAACAAAGTTTGGTTTCAATGTTGATATTAATAAATATATAAAGTAATAGGTACAAAAGCTATATGAACAAGTGTAAATGGACAATGGCTATTAGCTTTACATTTACATGTCTGTTGATATGATATCTGCGTGAAATATTGGGTTAGAAATATACAGATTTTGTAAAAAAATAGATATGTACTATATTCCCAAAATTGCATTAAACAGAACAGAAGTTATGAAAAGCACATTACCATGTTGAAGTGATTACACATTGATAACAAAAACATTGTTCATAGAATTTAGAAATGGCAAAACCTGAGCCATCAAACGTTAGAAGGTGCAAACAGGTACCTCATTCTCAAGATCGTCTTCGAAGCCCTCCTTGATGATTTTTACAGCCACCGTCTCGTTGTTCTTAAGGTTCTGACACTTCATCACCTGCCCAAAGTTGCCTTCACCCATACACTCCAGGATGGAGTAATCTGCAGTGCTGCTGCGGAGAACCGAAAGTTCTGCTGCTGTGAGTGTGGAAAGAAAGAACAGAGGGTCAGTATTCACATGTGTCTGTAGTGCACAAATGTGACCACACGATTCGTCCATAATTGTATTGTGAGTAAGGGTCTTAATGCAACTACTTAGGTAAAGTTAGAAAGATATTCACAGATTCAGCTTTTCCAGAACCAATAACTAATCAACAGAACATTGCTTTTACAAAATCGATATCTCGTTGGAATCACAGCAAGGTGGACTGCAAACTACTACCAAATTTTCCTCAAAACGAGCCGTCCTCCACGCTTGGGAATATGTTGGCCTAAAAAATGTAGTGATTTTTTTTCTTTCATTAAATAAGTACTAAAATATGCAATAACTGTACTATAACATCACTAAAATTACAATTACTCAATGTTTTTGTGTTGCCTGGCAACAACCTTGTCTCCCTCAGTGTCACATAATACTAATGATTAATAAAATGAGCTTGCAATACTGTTGTATAGAAGCAATATATGAAGGTACATATGTTGCAAAATGTGATTTGAGCTTGTGTATAAAAAATTCACACGTGTGAAATAAATTTAACGTCACAAATGATGGCCCCTCCCCTCCCCGCTCCCCCCATGTGTGGGATTGACCAATCAGAAGCGAGGATTTGGAGACTGAGCGCAGTGTCTTTTTAGCGCCATGGAGAGTGATTCTCCTTGTTTATATTTAGGTTAACACTATGTAGAGACAGAATTGCTTGCTTCTATACCACTGTAATAACACCTACTTTCAAGTCTAAAGTATATGTTTGTCATTGAGTCTTTTTTACCTGCTGCAGCTGAAGTATCACCACACAGAAAAGTGGACATTTTACACTCAGCTTCTTTCAACAAAAACTGTCTTCTTCACAATGTCGACCAAACTGCAACTGCTCTCTGTCTAAGTCACAGCTCTCTTTCATCTCCAATCTTTGTTTACTGCTTGGTTTCCAGGGAAACGGTGGTTTCCCAGAAGGTGATATTTTTTAAACATGCTCCTGATTGGTTGAGGATGTGGTCAGGATCCTCAGGATAGGCAATATAGGTAAATGCTAAGGGCGCCATACAGCCAGGGGGCACCAAAATACCTGAGTGGAAAAAAAATTAAAAATTCAACAACCAAAGTGCTGATGTTATTAGCATTAATAATAATTCGTTTTAGTTACAATATATATATATATATATATATTAGAGATGTAACGATTAATCGTAAGGCAGTTAAAAATATCACGGTTGATATCGATTTTCTGAAAATTGAATCGCAGTACTTTTTTGAACCAGCAGAGGGCGCTATCCATAAGTGTAGGCGGCGGGCGGAGTCTGCTAATAGTTTCTTTCTGGCTGCCTTCTACTCTTAAATATGTTAATAAATGATTCATTACCCCTTTAGCACCGAAAGAAAATCTGTAATATTACTTGAATATCTGTAAAAGTCACGATTTTCTATTAGCTCTGTCTGCTAGCATAGCTTCTCTTCTTCACTGCAAGATATCTGCATGCCAACCGACCACCGTGTTACCAGCGCCCTCTGCTGGTCCAAACAAATATGACGTAAATCAGTGCAATCACGGTTTTTTTTTAAGGCACAAAATACATTTTTAGTTGCACTTTTAAAAAGAAAAATAACTATTATGCAGTTTTGCATTGTTTATTATAGAACCAGAATTTAAATTAATCGGCTTCATTTTCATTTGTATTATTCCTTTATTTGATTAATTCAAGATTTATTTTTAGTTAAATTGCATTGTTTTGAATAGTTTATCAAGGGATTCTTTTGACAATGAAAAATAAAAGGAAAATACAGTATTTTTTTAGTTTTTTTCCCAAAAAAAAAATTTGTCTACAGTCCCATTTTGTAAAATAAACTGTGAGAGAATCATATCGTGAACCCAGTATCGTGAATCGAATCGTATCGGGAGTTGAGTGAATCGTTACATCTCTAATATATGTATATATATATATATAGTTTTACTCCCCCCCCCACCCCCCCAAGATGATTTGACATCTGTGGACAATGTGCTGAGGTGTGTTTACTGCTGCACAGGCACAGCCCAGGATTTTTTCTCTCCTGGTGTTAAGGGGGTGTAGGATTGATATGTGGGGTGCTGATGATTAAAAACAACAACAACAAAACAACAAAGATATATTACTTTTATAAGGAGTTTCTGATTTTTTCTTTAATAAAAGTAGTTGAACAATCAGAATCAGAATCAACTTTACTGACCAAGAATGTATGTTATACACACGAGGAATTTGACTTGGTGAACTGTACTCTAATAGTGTAAACATTAAATAATAACAATCAACCAGAAAAAATACTAAGAAATATAAACATAAATATAAACAGTAGTTAGACTAGAATGTGCAAAACTAAATAAAATAAGATAATAATAATAATAATAATAATAATAATAATAATAATAGTAATAATAAGATGTAATAATAATAAGATAATAGTGCAGTAGTGCATTGATGAGTAGTGCAGGAGAACATTTAAAACAACAACACAGAATGTTAGCTATCAATACAGTTTTAACTAAATTTGGTCAAAGAATATTTAACAAATTAGTTGAGCATAATGCAAGTGACCACAAGGCAATGGCAACAAAAGAAAAATAATAATGAGCTAAAGTCACCATTTCAACACCTGACATTCACTCTTTCTCCTGCCAATAATCAGATTGACCCCATTGACTGTTGATCATTTTCCTGAATTGAGGCTTTTCCTGACATCACCTGTGACAGAGCTGACCAGCAATAACACGTTGTTTATGAACAATAAAAAGGAGTAGTTGATAAAAAGAGTTATTTTTTCTTTTTTTCTGACAGGTTTGTTCTTTATTGACTTGTACATACTTTATTCTGCACTATTCTTTCTTATTTATGCACTTTCTTGTGCATCGTTTCCTCTATCTGCAACACAATTAGAAACCTATAGCTGCTGCACAGCAAAGAGAATACAATTCAATCACGTGCTTCTGGCAAATTTGGTGCATCTGTGTCTTCAGCCTCCTTTACAACACAGAGGGATTCCTTAATGATCTTCAGGTTTTAGTCTGTGAGGGTGAGCTCAGTTCAAACACATGATGAGCTGCTACTCTTGGCTCATAAAAGGCAGACCTCGGCTGTGAAACATGTAAAAGAAAAGGTTGCAAGGATACAAAGGGCTCCGTTGCTGTTGTTTTTTGTTTTGTTGCTGTTTTGACAAGTAAAAAGGTAAGCACACATTTTATGAATTATGGCTTTATGGGTGTAAAAGTTTGTAAAAATTTTGTATTTGAAGGTTTTTGTGTTCTGAAAGTTTAGTGATCTTTGTGGATAAATTAGCGTTGATTTTGCGCTGTCCTTGGTGCTTGAACGGATGCGCTCCGTAACGGGCAATTGTCCGTGCTGATTCATCATTCTTTCATTAAACATTTAGGTTCATTGGTTGTGTTCACGTTCAATTCGCTAAAGTTGCTTAAAAAACTGTATTCTGTGACATTTTTGTCTCTCTCTTACGACTGGAACAACAGCCAGTGTTTGTTCCGCGACCTGATGATTTAAAAATTAAGCAGTGTTTTTTTTGTGTGTGCATTTCATGTGTTTCAGCGTACGCCACCTGAAGTGATCTTACCTACGCACAGTTTTATAAATGAGGCCCGTGGCCTGTGTGTGTGTGTGCATGCGGTGCACACAAGCATAACTGAATTTTTACCTTGTGTGCAGCATTAGCTTTAGCAGCTAACTCAGCGTTTCTGCCTTGGAGACCGATACCATGAATCATTGCTCCAACGGATAAAATAATCTAAATCTCTGTCAGACTCGCTGTCAGCTATGGCGAGGTTATCCCTCTTGACCTTCGACCTCATGCGTGAGAACTGAACAAGAGCAAGATTTCCGTGAGTGTGAAAAGGCTTATAGTCCATAAAAGCATGAAGCAGCTTCTCCTGGTCTTTCTGACTCATTAGGGAGATGAGATGTTCTTTAGGTGGTGGAAGGCTGTTTTTGTTTTTGATTTAATCTAACGGCTGAATGTCAAATCTGAGTCAATCAGAACAATCAAGGTTATAGCGTTTTTCCACCGGTTCTTTGATTTCCACTAGTTTAAGTCAATTATTATATAAAATGAGATGAAGAGGCTCTTAAACTATAACATGGAAGAAGAACATGGAACAAGAACAAATGAATACATATTTACATGTTTATTTAAAAAAATGACAGTGAAAGTCCAAAAAGTTGATCTAAAACAAACTATTGATTATATGTATTTACAAGAACAAGCGTTTAGCGTTTGAAGAAGAAAGTCTTGATTCTTCGGAAACATCTTTGAATCCTCTTCTTCAAAGAACCAAAACAGCCTGTAACTCTAACTGAAGACTGATCCAGGACGTCATCATTTAAATGACGAGTGGGAGCAGACGCCAAGTCCAAGTCAGTTAGAGGAGGGAGACTGTCAGCTTCTGCAGTGGCCAAATTCAGTGTAACACTATCTGATGACTTGGATGCAGATGCATCATCCAGAACAGACTTTTCATCTGCTGCATGGCAGGATGTCTCATCAGCCATCGGTTGATGGTGTCCGCTGGTCTCCTGCTGGTTGAGGTGGGATGTGCTGAAGAAAGGGTGGAACTGAGCCTGACTGGGAGAGATTCTTTCATCTCCATCCAAACAGAGAAGCTGCTTCAGCAGGTCCACGAAGGCTTCTCTGTCCTCAACCTCACCACTTTCTTCTCCTGGATGAACCTGCATTTTAATAAAAAAGACTGGTCATTAAATAAGCTCACACATCAGGCATATCAGTAAGTAGTTTATGGTCAAGATATCTCACAAGCTTCATGGCAGTCAAGATTTAATCAGGACAGTGACTAGATTTGGAAACTGCTTGAAATTTCACCACTAAATGAAAGTGTGGCCAGCGTGCCAGATCAAATTATATGAATGATCATTTTGAAAGACATTATTGATATTTCTGCCAGGTACTACGTTTAAAGGAAATCTCCCTTTCAACATAATAGCATTTTCCAAAGAAATTATCTCGAATGTTTAAAGAGCAATCTATGTCATCCATGTTTTAAGAGTGATTCAACTTAAAAACTTGCTTTTTTTATACTAACATTTATTTAAAACTTACATTGACCAGATCATCCAAAGAAGAGAACTCAACGAAATGGTGTTCCTCCTTTGTTGAGATGCTGTTACCAGCTTCATATTCCTCTGGTGTCTGGGGAAACAAGATGAATGTTATGAAGTTCATTGTAGAGTTAAACTTTGGTGAACTTGAGTTTGCCAGAAAAAAAAAAACTTCAGTTTTACCATCAATCGCCATTTTGAGCCCTCCTCAGTCTCACAAAAGAAGCAACTGGTGTAAGCCCCGGCCTGAAGCTTGTCGTTCTTTGGTAACCCAAGAAGCTCTGAAACACGCTTCATCATTTGATATTCACACGACACGGAGAACAGGTTTTCTCCAATGTACAGGAATACAAGCACACAACCAAGGGCCCACACATCAATGGCTTCACTGAAAGGAAGGCCGATGGAGACTTCAGGAGCCCTGAGGAGAAAGAATGCGAGATAAGAGTGAGAATCTATGACCAACATATCAATACATTACAGGTTTGTCCTAACCATAGCTAAGCCATGTGAGGAGAAATCATCTTACCTGTATCCTAGAGGCTGAATATCAAGACAAGGCTCCATGCTGGAAGTTTTCATTGCCACGCCAAAGTCGATTAATTTGACTTTCAGTTCCTGGATATTCCTGTTGACCACCATGACATTGTCAGGTTTTATGTCTGTGTGGATGATTCCAAGGCCTTTCAGGGCATCTAAAGCCACCAGTAGCTGCAGAAACGAGATCAGATGACACAGGTTTAGAATAAACGTTGTCCATTTGCTGTATGAGCTCAGGTTTTAAATCAGGTTTTCTTTCATTCTTCATTTAGGTGTTACAGTAAGTCTAAAGTTCTGCATGCCAACCATACCTGCTCAGCAATTGTACGGCAATAATCCACACTCAGGGGTTCCCACTCTCTGTTTTCCATCAGAGTGTAAAGGTCGATCTCAAGAATTTCAAATGCCAGGCAATTGCGGCCCATGTACTCAAAATGCTCATAAAATGTAAGCAAATTTGTGCGATCAGTATCAAGGACACTAATTACCTTTAGCATTGAAATCTGTAAAAAAAGAAGAAGAAGAAGAAGAAGAAGAAGAAGAAGCAACAATTAGATCTAAAATACTTTGGCTGATTCCAACAGGTCTTAGAAAATATTACTGTATATTGTGAATTTGCAAATATCACAAAAGTGCAAATGGGAACAAAGTTTGGTTTCAATGTTGATATTAATAAATATATAAAGTAATAGGTACAAAAGCTATATGAACAAGTGTAAATGGACAATGGCTATTAGCTTTACATTTACATGTCTGTTGATATGATATCTGCATGAAATATTGGGTTAGAAATATACAGATTTTGTAAAAAAAATAGATATGTACTATATTCCCAAAATTGCATTAAACAGAACAGAAGTTATGAAAAGCACATTACCATGTTGAAGTGATTACACATTGATAACAAAAACATTGTTCAAAGAATTTAGAAATGGCAAAACCTGAGCCATCAAACGTTAGAAGGTGCAAACAGGTACCTCATTCTCAAGATCGTCTTCGAAGCCCTCCTTGATGATTTTTACAGCCACCGTCTCGTTGTTCTTAAGGTTCTGACACTTCATCACCTGCCCAAAGTTGCCTTCACCCATACACTCCAGGATGGAGTAATCTGCAGTGCTGCTGCGGAGAACCGAAAGTTCTGCTGCTGTGAGTGTGGAAAGAAAGAACAGAGGGTCAGTATTCACATGTGTCTGTAGTGCACAAATGTGACCACACGATTCGTCCATAATTGTATTGTGAGTAAGGGTCTTAATGCAACTACTTAGGTAAAGTTAAAAAGATATTCACAGATTCAACTTTTCCAGACCAATAACTAATCAACAGAACATTGCTTTTACAAAATCGATATCTCGTTGGAATCACAGCAAGGTGGACTGCAAACTACTACCAAATTTTCCTCAAAACGAGCCGTCCTCCACGCTTGGGAATATGTTGGCCTAAAAAATGTAGTGATTTTTTTTCTTTCATTAAATAAGTACTAAAATATGCAATAACTGTACTATAACATGTTGTAATGTCATCAAACTTACAGCACACATAGATTAACTCTTCATGATTATAATACAACACTTAGTTTCAACAAATGTGCTTTTATAAGTTTTTTGTGATTTTTTTTCATTAAATAAGTACTAAAATATGCAATAACTGTACTATAACATCACTAAAATTACAATTACTCAATGTTTTTGTGTTGCCTGGCAACAACCTTGTCTCCCTCAGTGTCACATAATACTAATGATTAATAAAATGAGCTTGCAATACTGTTGTATAGAAGCAATATATGAAGGTACATATGTTGCAAAATGTGATTTGAGCTTGTGTACAAAAAATTCACACGTGTGAAATAAATTTAACGTCACAAATGATGGCCCCTCCCCTCCCCGCTCCCCCCATGTGTGGGATTGACCAATCAGAAGCGAGGATTTGGAGACTGAGCGCAGTGTCTTTTTAGCGCCATGGAGAGTGATTCTCCTTGTTTATATTTAGGTTAACACTATGTAGAGACAGAATTGCTTGCTTCTATACCACTGTAATAACACCTACTTTCAAGTCTAAAGTATATGTTTGTCATTGAGTCTTTTTTACCTGCTGCAGCTGAAGTATCACCACACAGAAAAGTGGACATTTTACACTCAGATTCTTTCAACAAAAACTGTCTTCTTCACAATGTCGACCAAACTGCAACTGCTCTCTGTCTAAGTCACAGCTCTCTTTCATCTCCAATCTTTGTTTACTGCTTGGTTTCCAGGGAAACGGTGGTTTCCCAGAAGGTGATATTTTTTAAACATGCTCCTGATTGGTTGAGGATGTGGTCAGGATCCTCAGGATAGGCAATATAGGTAAATGCTAAGGGCTCCATACAGCCAGGGGGCACCAAAATACCTGAGTGGAAAAAAAAAAAAAAAAAAAATTCAACAACCAAAGTGCTGATATTATTAGCATTAATAATAATTCGTTTTAGTTACAATATATTTATATATATATATATATATATATATATATATATAGTTTTACTCCACCCCTCCCCATCCCCCCCCCCCCCCCACAATGTGCTGAGGTGTGTTTACTGCTGCACAGGCACAGCCCAGGATATTTTCTCTCCTGGTGCTAAGGGGGTGTAGGATTGATATGTGGGGTGCTGATGATTAAAAACAACAACAACAACAACAAAACAACAAAAATATATTACTTTTATAAGGAGTTTCTGATTTTTTCTTTAATAAAAGTCGTTGAACAATCAGAATCAGAATCAACTTTACTGACCACGAATGTATGTTATACACACGAGGAATTTGACTTGGTGAACTGTACTCTAATAGTGTAAACATTAAATAATAACAATCAACCAGAAAAAATAATAATAAATATAAACATAAATATAAACAGTAGTTAGACTAGAATGTGCAAAACTAAATAAAATAAGATAATAATAATAATAATAATAATAATAATAATAATAATAATAATAATAATAATAATTATTATTATTATTATTATTATTATAATAATAATAATAATAATAATAATAAGATGTAATAATAATAAGACAATAGTGCAGTAGTGCATTGATGAGTAGTGCAGGAGAACATTTAAAACAACAACACAAAATGTTAGCTATCAATACAGTTTTAACTAAATTTGGTCAAAGAATATTTAACAAATTAGTTGAGCATAATGCAAGTGACCACAAGGCAATGGCAACAAAAGAAAAATAATAATGAGCTAAAGTCACCATTTCAACACCTGACATTCACTCTTTCTCCTGCCAATAATCAAATTGACCCCATTGACTGTTGATCATTTTCCTGAATTGAGGCTTTTCCTGACATCACCTGTGACAGAGCTGACCAGCAATAACACGTTGTTTATGAACAATAAAAAGGAGTAGTTGATAAAAAGAGTTATTTTTTCTTTTTTTCTGACAGGTTTGTTCTTTATTGACTTGTACATACTTTATTCTGCACTATTCTTTCTTATTCATGCACTTTCTTGTGCATCGTTTCCTCTATCTGCAACACAATTAGAAACCTATAGCTGCTGCACAGCAAAGAGAATACAATTCAATCACGTGCTTCTGGCAAATTTGGTGCATCTGTGTCTTCAGCCTCCTTTACAACACAGAGGGATTCCTTAATGATCTTCAGGTTTTAGTCTGTGAGGGTGAGCTCAGTTCAAACACATGATGAGCTGCTACTCTTGGCTCATAAAAGGCAGGCCTTGGCTGTGAAACATGTAAAAGAAAAGGTTGCAATGATACAAAGGGCTCCGTTGCTGTTGTTTTTTGTTTTGTTACTGTTTTGACAAGTAAAAAGGTAAGCACACATTTTATGAATTATGGCTTTATGGGTGTAAAAGTTTGTAAAAATTTTGTATTTGAAGGTTTTTGTGTTCTGAAAGTTTAGTGATCTTTGTGGCTAAATTAGCGTTGATTTTGCGCTGTCCTTGGTGCTTGAACGGATGCGCTCCGTCACGGGCAATTGTCCGTGCTGATTCATCATTCTTTCATTAAACATTTAGGTTCATTGGTTGTGTTCACGTTTAATTCGCTAAAGTTGCTTAAAAAAACTGTATTCTGTGACATTTTTGTCTCTCTCTTACGACTGGAACAACAGCCAGTGTTTGTTCCGCGACCTGATGATTTAAAAATTAAGCAGTGTTTTTTTGTGTGTGCATTTCATGTGTTTCAGCGTACGCCACCTGAAGTGATCTTACCTACGCACAGTTTTATAAATGAGGCCCATGGCCTGTGTGTGTGTGTGCATGCGGTGCACACAAGCATAACTGAATTTTTACCTTGTGTGCAGCATTAGCTTTAGCAGCTAACTCAGCGTTTCTGCCTTGGAGACCGATACCATGAATCATTGCTCCAACGGATAAAATAATCTAAATCTCTGTCAGACTCGCTGTCAGCTATGGCGAGGTTATCCCTCTTGACCTTCGACCTCATGCGTGAGAACTGAACAAGAGCAAGATTTCCGTGAGTGTGAAAAGGCTTATAGTCCATAAAAGCATGAAGCAGCTTCTCCTGGTCTTTCTGACTCATTAGGGAGATGAGATGTTCTTTAGGTGGTGGAAGGCTGTTTTTGTTTTTGATTTAATCTAACGGCTGAATGTCAAATCTGCGTCAATCAGAACAATCAAGGTTATAGCGTTTTTCCACCGGTTCTTTGATTTCCACTAGTTTAAGTCAATTATTATAAAAATGAGATGAAGAGGCTCTTAAACTATAACATGGAAGAAGAACATGGAACAAGAACAAATGAATACATATTTACATGTTTATTTAAAAAAATGACAGTGAAAGTCCAAAAAGTTGATCTAAAACAAACTATTGATTATATGTATTTACAAGAACAAGCGTTTAGCGTTTGAAGAAGAAAGTCTTGATTCTTCGGAAACATCTTTGAATCCTCTTCTTCAAAGAACCAAAACAGCCTGTAACTCTAACTGAAGACTGATCCAGGACGTCATCATTTAAATGACGAGTGGGAGCAGACGCCAAGTCCAAGTCAGTTAGAGGAGGGAGACTGTCAGCTTCTGCAGTGGCCAAATTCATTGTGTCACTATCTGATGACTTGGATGCAGATGCATCATCCAGAACAGGCTTTTCATCTGCTGCATGGCAGGATGTCTCATCAGCCATCGGTTGATGGTGTCCGCTGGTCTCCTGCTGGTTGAGGTGGGATGTGCTGAAGAAAGGGTGGAACTGAGCCTGACTGGGAGAGATTCTTTCATCTCCATCCAAGCAGAGAAGCTGCTTCAGCAGGTCCACGAAGGCTTCTCTGTCCTCAACCTCACCACTTTCTTCTCCTGGATGAACCTGCATTTTAATACAAAAGACTGGTCATTAAATAAGCTCACACATCAGGCATATCAGTAAGTAGTTTATGGTCAAGATATCTCACAAGCTTCATGGCAGTCAAGATTTAATCAGGACAGTGACTAGATTTGGAAACTGCTTGAAATTTCACCACTAAATGAAAGTGTGGCCAGCGTGCCAGATCAAATTATATGTATGATCATTTTGAAAGACATTATTGATATTTCTGCCAGGTACTATGTTTAAAGGAAATCTCCCTTTCATCATAATAGCATTTTCCAAAGAAATTATCTCGAATGTTTAAACAACAATCTATGTCATCCATGTTTTAAGAGTGATTCAACTTAAAAACTTGCTTTTTTTATACTAACATTTATTTAAAACTTACATTGACCAGATCATCCAAAGAAGAGAACTCAACGAAATGGTCTTCCTCCTTTGTTGAGATGCTGTTACCAGCTTCATATTCCTCTGGTGTCTGGGGAAACAAGATGAATGTTATGAAGTTCATTGTAGAGTTAAACTTTGCTGAACTTGAGTTTTCCAGAAAAAAAAAACTTCAGGTTTACCATCAATCGCCATTTTGAGCCCTCCTCAGTCTCACAAAAGAAGCAACTGGTGTAAGCCCCGGCCTGAAGCTTGTCGTTCTTTGGTAACCCAAGAAGCTCTGAAACACGCTTCATCATTTGATATTCACACGACACAGAGAACAGGTTTTCTCCAATGTACAGGAATACAAGCACACAACCAAGGGCCCACACATCAATGGCTTCACTGAAAGGAAGGCCGATGGAGACTTCAGGAGCCCTGAGGAGAAAGAATGCGAGATAAGAGTGAGAATCTATGACCAACATATCAATACATTACAGGTTTGTCCTAACCATAGCTAAGCCATGTGAGGAGAAATCATCTTACCTGTATCCTAGAGGCTGAATATCAAGGCAAGGCTCCATGCTGGAAGTTTTCATTGCCACGCCAAAGTCGATTAATTTGACTTTCAGTTCCTGGATATTCCTGTTGACCACCATGACATTGTCAGGTTTTATGTCTGTGTGGATGATTCCAAGGCCTTTCAGGGCATCTAAAGCCACCAGTAGCTGCAGAAACGAGATCAGATGACACAGGTTTAGAATAAACGTTGTCCATTTGCTGTATGAGCTCAGGTTTTAAATCAGGTTTTCTTTCATTCTTCACTTAGGTGTTACAGTAAGTCTAAAGTTCTGCATGCCAACCATACCTGCTCAGCAATTGTACGGCAATAATCCACACTCAGGGGTTCCCACTCTCTGTTTTCCATCAGAGTGTAAAGGTCGATCTCAAGAATTTCAAATGCCAGGCAATTGCGGCCCATGTACTCAAAATGCTCATAAAATGTAAGCAAATTTGTGCGGTCAGTATCAAGGACACTAATTACCTTTAGCATTGAAATCTGTAAAAAAAGAAGAAGAAGAAGAAGAAGAAGCAACAATTAGATCTAAAATACTTTGGCTGATTCCAACAGGTCTTAGAAAATATTACTGTATATTGTGAATTTGCAAATATCACAAAAGTGCAAATGGGAACAAAGTTTGGTTTCAATGTTGATATTAATAAATATATAAAGTAAAAGGTACAAAAGCTATATGAACAAGTGTAAATGGACAATGGCTATTAGCTTTACATTTACATGTCTGTTGATATGATATCTACATGAAATATTGGGTTAGAAATATTCAGATTTTGTAAAAAAATAGATATGTACTATATTCCCAAAATTGCATTAAACAGAACAGAAGTTATGAAAAGCACATTACCATGTTGAAGTGATTACACATTGATAACAAAAACATTGTTCATAGAATTTAGAAATGGCAAAACCTGAGCCATCAAACGTTAGAAGGTGCAAACAGGTACCTCATTCTCAAGATCGTCTTCGAAGCCCTCCTTGATGATTTTTACAGCCACCGTCTCGTTGTTCTTAAGGTTCTGACACTTCATCACCTGCCCAAAGTTGCCTTCACCCATACACTCCAGGATGGAGTAATCTGCAGTGCTGCTGCGGAGAACCGAAAGTTCTGCTGCTGTGAGTGTGGAAAGAAAGAACAGAGGGTCAGTATTCATATGTGTCTGTAGTGCACAAATGTGACCACACGATTCGTCCATAATTGTATTGTGAGTAAGGGTCTTAATGCAACTACTTAGGTAAAGTTAGAAAGATATTCACAGATTCAGCTTTTCCAGACCAATAACTAATCAACAGAACATTGCTTTTACAAAATCGATATCTCGTTGGAATCACAGCAAGGTGGACTGCAAACTACTACCAAATTTTCCTCAAAACGAGTCGTCCTCCACGTTTGGGAATATGTTGGCCTAAAAAATGTAGTGATTTTTTTTCTTTCATTAAATAAGTACTAAAATATGCAATAACTGTACTATAACATCACTAAAATTACAATTACTCAATGTTTTTGTGTTGCCTGGCAACAACCTTGTCTCCCTCAGTGTCACATAATACTAATGATTAATAAAATGAGCTTGCAATACTGTTGTATAGAAGCAATATATGAAGGTACATATGTTGCAAAATGTGATTTGAGCTTGTGTATAAAAAATTCACACGTGTGAAATAAATTTAACGTCACAAATGATGGCCCCTCCCCTCCCCGCTCCCCCCATGTGTGGGATTGACCAATCAGAAGTGAGGATTTGGAGACTGAGCGCAGTGTCTTTTTAGCGCCATGGAGAGTGATTCTCCTTGTTTATATTTAGGTTAACACTATGTAGAGACAGAATTGCTTGCTTCTATACCACTGTAATAACACCTACTTTCAAGTCTAAAGTATATGTTTGTCATTGAGTCTTTTTTACCTGCTGCAGCTGAAGTATCACCACACAGAAAAGTGGACATTTTACACTCAGATTCTTTCAACAAAAACTGTCTTCTTCACAATGTCGACCAAACTGCAACTGCTCTCTGTCTAAGTCACAGCTCTCTTTCATCTCCAATCTTTGTTTACTGCTTGGTTTCCAGGGAAACGGTGGTTTCCCAGAAGGTGATATTTTTTAAACATGCTCCTGATTGGTTGAGGATGTGGTCAGGATCCTCAGGATAGGCAATATAGGTAAATGCTAAGGGCTCCATACAGCAAGGGGGCACCAAAATACCTGAGTGGAAAAAAAATAATAAAAAAAATTCAACAACCAAAGTGCTGATATTATTAGCATTAATAATGGGGTGCTGATGATTAAAAACAACAACAAAACAACAAAAATACATTACTTTTATAAGGAGTTTCTGATTTTTTCTTTAATAAAAGTAGTTGAACAATCAGAATCAGAATCAACTTTATTGACCAAGAATGTATGTTATACACACGAGGAATTTGACTTGGTGAACTGTACTCTCTCTAATAGTGTAAACATTAAATAATAACAATCAACCAGAAAAAATAATAATAAATATAAACATAAATATAAACAGTAGTTAGACTAGAATGTGCAAAACTAAATAAAATAAGATAATAATAATAATAATAATAATAATAATAATAATAATAATAATAATAATAATAATAATAATAATAATAATAATAATAATAAGATGTAATAATAATAAGATAATAGTGCAGTAGTGCATTGATGAGTAGTGCAGGAGAACATTTAAAACAACAACACAGAATGTTAGCTATCAATACAGTTTTAACTAAATTTGGTCAAAGAATATTTAACAAATTAGTTGAGCATAATGCAAGTGACCACAAGGCAATGGCAACAAAAGAAAAATAATAATGAGCTAAAGTCACCATTTCAACACCTGACATTCACTCTTTCTCCTGCCAATAATCAGATTGACCCCATTGACTGTTGATCATTTTCCTGAATTGAGGCTTTTCCTGACATCACCTGTGACAGAGCTGACCAGCAATAACACGTTGTTTATGAACAATAAAAAGGAGTAGTTGATAAAAAGAGTTATTTTTTCTTTTTTTCTGACAGGTTTGTTCTTTATTGACTTGTACATACTTTATTCTGCACTATTCTTTCTTATTTATGCACCTTCTTGTGCATCGTTTCCTCTATCTGCAACACAATTAGAAACCTATAGCTGCTGCACAGCAAAGTGAATACAATTCAATCACGTGCTTCTGGCAAATTTGGTGCATCTGTGTCTTCAGCCTCCTTTACAACACAGAGGGATTCATAAATGATCTTCAGGTTTTAGTCTGTGAGGGTGAGCTCAGTTCAAACACATGATGAGCTGCTACTCTTGGCTCATAAAAGGCAGGCCTTGGCTGTGAAACATGTAAAAGAAAAGGTTGCAAGGATACAAAGGGCTCCGTTGCTGTTGTTTTTTGTTTTGTTGCTGTTTTGACAAGTAAAAAGGTAAGCACACATTTTATGAATTATGGCTTTATGGGTGTAAAAGTTTGTAAAAATTTTGTATTTGAAGGTTTTTGTGTTCTGAAAGTTTAGTGATCTTTGTGGCTAAATTAGCGTTGATTTTGCGCTGTCCTTGGTGCTTGAACGGATGCGCTCCGTCACGGGCAATTGTTCGTGCTGATTCATCATTCTTTCATTAAACATTTAGGTTAATTGGTTGTGTTCACGTTTAGTTCGCTAAAGTTGCTTAAAAAAACTGTATTCTGTGACATTTTTGTCTCTCTCTTACGACTGGAACAACAGCCAGTGTTTGTTCCGCGACCTGATGATTTAAAAATTAAGCAGTGTTTTTTTGTGTGTGCATTTCATGTGTTTCAGCGTACGCCACCTGAAGTGATCTTACCTACGCACAGTTTTATAAATGAGGCCCGTGGCCTGTGTGTGTGTGTGCATGCGGTGCACACAAGCATAAACTGAATTTTTACCTTGTGTGCAGCATTAGCTTTAGCAGCTAACTCAGCGTTTCTGCCTTGGAGACCGATACCATGAATCATTGCTCCAACGGATAAAATAATCTAAATCTCTGTCAGACTCGCTGTCAGCTATGGCGAGGTTATCCCTCTTGACCTTCGACCTCATGCGTGAGAACTGAACAAGAGCAAGATTTCCGTGAGTGTGAAAAGGCTTATAGTCCATAAAAGCATGAAGCAGCTTCTCCTGGTCTTTCTGACTCATTAGGGAGATGAGATGTTCTTTAGGTGGTGGAAGGCTGTTTTTGTTTTTGATTTAATCTAACGCTGAATGTCAAATCTGAGTCAATCAGAACAATCAAGGTTATAGCGTTTTTCCACCGGTTCTTTGATTTCCACTAGTTTAAGTCAATTATTATAAAAAATGAGATGAAGAGGCTCTTAAACTATAACATGGAAGAAGAACATGGAACAAGAACAAATGAATACATATTTACATGTTTATTTAAAAAAATGACAGTGAAAGTCCAAAAAGTTGATCTAAAACAAACTATTGATTATATGTATTTGCAAGAACAAGCGTTTAGCGTTTGAAGAGGAAAGTCTTGATTCTTCGGAAACATCTTTGAATCCTCTTCTTCAAAGAACCAAAACAGCCTGTAACTCTAACTGAAGACTGATCCAGGACGTCATCATTTAAATGACGAGTGGGAGCAGACGCCAAGTCCAAGTCAGTTAGAGGAGGGAGACTGTCAGCTTCTGCAGTGGCCAAATTCAGTGTAACACTATCAGATGACTTGGATGCAGATGCATCATCCAGAACAGACTTTTCATCTGCTGCATGGCAGGATGTCTCATCAGCCATCGGTTGATGGTGTCCGCTGGTCTCCTGCTGGTTGAGGTGGGATGTGCTGAAGAAAGGGTGGAACTGAGCCTGACTGGGAGAGATTCTTTCATCTCCATCCAAGCAGAGAAGCTGCTTCAGCAGGTCCACGAAGGCTTCTCTGTCCTCAACCTCACCACTTTCTTCTCCTGGATGAACCTGCATTTTAATACAAAAGACTGGTCATTAAATAAGCTCACACATCAGGCATATCAGTAAGTAGTTTATGGTCAAGATATCTCACAAGCTTCATGGCAGTCAAGATTTAATCAGGACAGTGACTAGATTTGGAAACTGCTTGAAATTTCACCACTAAATGAAAGTGTGGCCAGCGTGCCAGATCAAATTATATGTATGATCATTTTGAAAGACATTATTGATATTTCTGCCAGGTACTATGTTTAAAGGAAATCTCTCTTTCATCATAATAGCATTTTCCAAAGAAATTATCTCGAATGTTTAAAGAGCAATCTATGTCATCCATGTTTTAAGAGTGATTCAACTTAAAAACTTCCTTTTTTTATACTAACATTTATTAAAAACTTACATTGACCAGATCATCCAAAGAAGAGAACTCAACGAAATGGTCTTCCTCCTTTGTTGAGATGCTGTTACCAGCTTCATATTCCTCTGGTGTCTGGGGAAACAAGATGAGTGTTATGAAGTTCATTGTAGAGTTAAACTTTGGTGAACTTGAGTTTGCCAGAAAAAGAAAACTTCAGTTTTACCATCAATCGCCATTTTGAGCCCTCCTCAGTCTCACAAAAGAAGCAACTGGTGTAAGCCCCGGCCTGAAGCTTGTCGTTCTTTGGTAACCCAAGAAGCTCTGAAACACGCTTCATCATTTGATATTCACACGACACAGAGAACAGGTTTTCTCCAATGTACAGGAATACAAGCACACAACCAAGGGCCCACACATCAATGGCTTCACTGAAAGGAAGGCCGATGGAGACTTCAGGAGCCCTGAGGAGAAAGAATGCGAGATAAGAGTGAGAATCTATGACCAACATATCAATACATTACAGGTTTGTCCTAACCATAGCTAAGCCATGTGAGGAGAAATCATCTTACCTGTATCCTAGAGGCTGAATATCAAGGCAAGGCTCCATGCTGGAAGTTTTCATTGCCACGCCAAAGTCGATTAATTTGACTTTCAGTTCCTGGATATTCCTGTTGACCACCATGACATTGTCAGGTTTTATGTCTGTGTGGATGATTCCAAGGCCTTTCAGGGCATCTAAAGCCACCAGTAGCTGCAGAAACGAGATCAGATGACACAGGTTTAGAATAAACGTTGTCCATTTGCTGTATGAGCTCAGGTTTTAAATCAGGTTTTCTTTCATTCTTCATTTAGGTGTTACAGTAAGTCTAAAGTTCTGCATGCCAACCATACCTGCTCAGCAATTGTACGGCAATAATCCACACTCAGGGGTTCCCACTCTCTGTTTTCCATCAGAGTGTAAAGGTCGATCTCAAGAATTTCAAATGCCAGGCAATTGCGGCCCATGTACTCAAAATGCTCATAAAATGTAAGCAAATTTGTGCGATCAGTATCAAGGACACTAATTACCTTTAGCATTGAAATCTGTAAAAAAAGAAGAAGAAGAAGAAGAAGAAGAAGCAACAATTAGATCTAAAATACTTTGGCTGATTCCAACAGGTCTTAGAAAATATTACTGTATATTGTGAATTTGCAAATATCACAAAAGTGCAAATGGGAACAAAGTTTGGTTTCAATGTTGATATTAATAAATATATAAAGTAATAGGTACAAAAGCTATATGAACAAGTGTAAATGGACAATGGCTATTAGCTTTACATTTACATGTCTGTTGATATGATATCTACATGAAATATTGGGTTAGAAATATACAGATTTTGTAAAAAAATAGATATGTACTATATTCCCAAAATTGCATTAAACAGAACAGAAGTTATGAAAAGCACATTACCATGTTGAAGGGATTACACATTGATAACAAAAACATTGTTCATAGAATTTAAAAAATGGCAAAACCTGAGCCATCAAACGTTAGAAGGTGCAAACAGGTACCTCATTCTCAAGATCGTCTTCGAAGCCCTCCTTGATGATTTTTACAGCCACCGTCTCGTTGTTCTTAAGGTTCTGACACTTCATCACCTGCCCAAAGTTGCCTTCACCCATACACTCCAGGATGGAGTAATCTGCAGTGCTGCTGCGGAGAACTGAAAGTTCTGCTGCTGTGAGTGTGGAAAGAAAGAACAGAGGGTCAGTATTCACATGTGTCTGTAGTGCACAAATGTGACCACACGATTCGTCCATAATTGTATTGTGAGTAAGGGTCTTAATGCAACTACTTAGGTAAAGTTAGAAAGATATTCACAGATTCAGCTTTTCCAGAACCAATAACTAATCAACAGAACATTGCTTTTACAAAATCGATATCTCGTTGGAATCACAGCAAGGTGGACTGCAAACTACTACCAAATTTTCCTCAAAACGAGCCGTCCTCCACGTTTGGGAATATGTTGGCCTAAAAAATGTAGTGATTTTTTTCCTTTCATTAAATAAGTACTAAAATATGCAATAACTGTACTATAACATGTTGTAATGTCATCAAACTTACAGCACACATAGATTAACTCTTCATGATTAAACTACAACACTTAGTTTCAACAAATGTGCTTTTATAAGTTTTTTGTGATTTTTTTTCATTAAATAAGTACGAAAATATGCAATAACTGTACTATAACATCACTAAAATTACAATTACTCAATGTTTTTGTGTTGCCTGGCAACAACCTTGTCTCCCTCAGTGTCACATAATACTAATGATTAATAAAACGAGCTTGCAATACTGTTGTATAGAAGCAATATATGAAGGTACATATGTTGCAAAATGTGATTTCAGCTTGTGTATAAAAAATTCACACGTGTGAAATAAATTTAACGTCACAAATGATGGCCCCTCCCCTCCCCGCTCCCCCCATGTGTGGGATTGACCAATCAGAAGCGAGGATTTGGAGACTGAGCGCAGTGTCTTTTTAGCGCCATGGAGAGTGATTCTCCTTGTTTATATTTAGGTTAACACTATGTAGAGACAGAATTGCTTGCTTCTAAACCACTGTAATAACACCTACTTTCAAGTCTAAAGTATATGTTTGTCATTGAGTCTTTTTTACCTGCTGCAGCTGAAGTATCACCACACAGAAAAGTGGACATTTTACACTCAGATTCTTTCAACAAAAACTGTCTTCTTCACAATGTCGACCAAACTGCAACTGCTCTCTGTCTAAGTCACAGCTCTCTTTCATCTCCAATCTTTGTTTACTGCTTGGTTTCCAGGGAAACGGTGGTTTCCCAGAAGGTGATATTTTTTAAACATGCTCCTGATTGGTTGAGGATGTGGTCAGGATCCTCAGGATAGGCAATATAGGTAAATGCTAAGGGCGCCATACAGCCAGGGGGCACCAAAATACCTGAGTGGAAAAAAAAAAAAAAATTCAACAACCAAAGTGTTGATATTATTAGCATTAATAATAATTCGTTTTAGTTACTATATATATATATATAGTTTTACTCCACCCCTCCCCATCCCCCCCCCCCCAGATGATTTGACATCTGTGGACAATGTGCTGAGGTGTGTTTACTGCTGCACAGGCACAGCCCAGGATTTTTTCTCTCCTGGTGCTAAGGGGGTGTAGGATTGATATGTGGGGTCCTGATGATTAAAAACAACAACAACAAAACAACAAAAATATATTACTTTTATAAGGAGTTTCTGATTTTTTCTTTAATAAAAGTAGTTGAACAATCAGAATCAGAATCAACTTTATTGACCAAGAATGTATGTTATACACACGAGGAATTTGACTTGGTGAACTGTACTCTCTCTAATAGTGTAAACATTAAATAATAACAATCAACCAGAAAAAATAATAATAAATATAAACATAAATATAAACAGTAGTTAGACTAGAATGTGCAAAACTAAATAAAATAAGATAATAATAATAATAATAATAATAATAATAATAATAATAATAATAAGATAATAGTGCAGTAGTGCATTGATGAGTAGTGCAGGAGAACATTTAAAACAACAACACAGAATGTTAGCTATCAATACAGTTTTAACTAAATTTGGTCAAAGAATATTTAACAAATTAGTTGAGCATAATGCAAGTGACCACAAGGCAATGGCAACAAAAGAAAAATAATAATGAGCTAAATTCACCATTTCAACACCTGACATTCACTCTTTCTCCTGCCAATAATCAGACAGTAAATCTAAAATGCAAAACGTCAGAGAACAACTAACTCAGCCTCGTTGTTTTATAGGAGAACGATGTGTTTGTTGTTGTTTCTGCGTGTTTGGACAGGCAGGCAAGATCGCTGAGTTGAGGGTTTGACTTTTGGTTTCTTAGGTATGTTTTAACGCGCCGCATGCAGGAAAAATTGCGCTCACATGAAGCGGAGGTGACAGGTATTACAGAAAGGTCAGGTGTTACAGAAATGGGTAAAAGTTTGTCGAGGCTCCCTGGGAGACGTGCTCTTGGTCTTCATTTTCTACGGGAACTCTATTTTTCTTAATTATCCAATGCATTGGACTGCTAGTGAACGCTAAATTGATGCGTTAAAAAGACTCTTCAGCCCCTCCGTCCCCTACACACACACACACCGAGCCCCCTAGCCTCGGTGTAACGCCGTCCCTGCTGCTGCAGCAAGTGGCTTCATCATGTTGGCTTGAGAGGGAATTAAAAACACTTTAAAAAGAAAAACGTTTGTTAGAAGAGTTTTGATATTTTTATTATCTACCATGACACCAACATTGACTTTTACTCACCCCTTCCGTTGTCCAACCCTGACTCCCTCTTCCCTGTTTCTTCCCCCCTTCATCATGGTGTAAAACTGCCCTCTCTCTTTTTATATTCTCCCTATAATAAAGTTTTTCTTACCCTTCCTTAGGTGATGGTCACATCTATGCAATAAATAAATGTATTTATTTGATTGCAATAATAAAACATGCATAGCTGTCTGTGATGACCTTTGACAACATGTGCAGACAAGCTAAAAAATAATTTTCAAGTGTATGTTTACAAAACTGTTTACATTTTTGATATATCAGGTGTGTCTGCAATTAGAGTCGGGCTGGATTTGGTAACTTTTCTTCTTTATTTTAACTTTTTGTAACAAGGCTACAAAGATAGTTAAATTATTGACAATGTGAGGTATTTCTAAGTCAATTTTGTGCTGATGGGCTAGTTTGGTGAGAAATAAACATAATGAAATGTTGGGTTAGATTTTTATAAAATGTTTTGTCCCTTTTTGCAACTATCACCGCCGACCAATGAGGACAGACGAAAATAGATTGGCATCAGTGCCTTGAGAAAACACATGTTCGATGTAAGGTGAGGTTTGAAAACATTGACAGCAAAATAGACGCCCGACAAAGTACATTTTAAAAATGTGGCTGCATGGTTGAAAAAAAATTAGCATATGGGTTTATAATGGAATATAATGTATTAAACGCAATATTCTGACCATAGTTATCTCCAGCAAAGTCTCAAGGAGTTTGTGAAACTGTCAAGAAAATGACATCATGTAATTTTTTGTGTGGGGAAACAATTTTCTTTGCTGCAAGGACATTTTTTTTTTTTTGCACTGCTTGGCACAACTTTTTCTCGTGGAGGTGAAATAGAAATAATCACCATCACTGAGCAAGTTTGGTGTCATTATTATTCAATAAGTTTAACACTTTTGGAAAAAAACAGCAATGGACTTCATGATTTTCAGTAGGTATGAATTTACAAATTATTTGTCAGTATTGGGGTTACATTTTGTTGATACGTTGCCACCATCAGGACTATTGGCCTGTTTTTTTTGCAAAATTGGTGTTTTCACGCACATGGGAAGTAGGATTTCCTTAGAAGAAGATGCAAGATAACAACAGGATCCTAGCAAAAATAATGAGCAGCTAGCTTACAGGTATTACACTACAGGCGAGCAGCATTGGGGTCAATTATGATTGTAATTGTGTAATTGATAATTAATTACAATGATGGTCTAATTATAATTGAAATTGAGTTTAGATAATTGTCTTTGTAATTGTAATTGCCCTGAAAGTTCTATAAAAATGGTCACTTCGATGATTTAATGCAAAACTGATGAACCATCTTACAGTTATTTTTACAGTTCTATACATATGTAGTTTATAATTATTAAAATGTGTTTCATATAAAGCATTCCCACATTTTACTATTTAAAAATAGATAAATTGAGGGGTATACTGATATGCATAAAAGGCTCAGACGGCAACACCAAAAATATTAAAACATATATTTTCATTGATTAGGAAACTAAATAACCAAATGATAGGAAAGAAATTAGATGATAGATATTTGTTTTTAGTGTATTTTACAGCTGATTTAGGACCTGTTAGCATAAGAGATGCTAACAGAAAGCTAACACAGGAGGAAGGTTACGTTTTTTTTTAGGTTATTTATTTCAGGCTCAGTAACTGTGATTAATTGTAATTGAACATTAGTAAGTGAGGACGTAATTGTAACTGGCTTTCTGAGGATAAAAAATAATTGTAATTGTAACTGAAAAATGTAATTGACCCCACCGCTAGGCAAGCGATGCAGCAACAGTGTAGCTTTAAGGGTTTAAATGGGGACGCCAATGATTCTCCCACTTCTCTGCAGTCACTTTTACACTTTTAATTGCGTCTCATTACTTTCTCACTTGGCATTTAAAATTAATGTCTCAAATTTTCTTCTTTAACTCTTGCAAACTAAACCGTGTTTGGCCTTTTTTCTGAACTCTCATCCACAGGCAGCTTTTTAAAGGTGAACTATTTTTCTGTGCCCAGTGGCTCCGAGGCAGGAGGTCTCACTGACAGCTTTAATGCCTTCAAGCTCTGAGCCTGTCAGGAGAATTGATTTCCCCAAACATCCATTCCCTGTGAAGTGCAGAATCCACTTTGAGTAGCAGCTGAACTAAAGAGACTGAACCCTGTGCTGTGTTTCATATGTTGTACACTACACAGAGGTCCTCCAGTGTGTTTCTCCTCTACATGGAAATCCTTAAATGAATGATCAATAATGCAGGAAGCCTACATTTGTGCTCCATCATTCCGTCTTCTGTGTCCCAGGAGAGATGGTTTCCATCATGCTTAGTGAGGCTGTTCAATAGCAGACTGTGATCTCTGATCAATGGAGCTCCACAGAGCCAGATTAAAGCTGGATGCTGACTGCTAACCTTGGCTCTGAGGCTTCACATAAAGCTGCTGTTGTCCATTAACGCTACTCACATCCAACACTACTGTATGTACAAACAGTATAGGGAGCATGTTAGTGATCACAGGGAGGAACTGACCTGCAACCAAATATTAACGCACATTACTCTTTGTTTTTGTATCAGATACATTCATGCTATTACAAAAGTAATGACTACTGTACTTTGGAAACAAATGTTAGCAGACTTCTTTAAGCATTCCTACTAATGGTGTAAGAAAAATTAGATTTGGCGATACGTCACAATATTTCACTGCTCGATTATCGATCCAAAAAATGTCCAAATACATTGTTTTAATCATGTTTTTTAAAGCAGAACTATGTAAATTGTGACTAGCGCTCCCCCTAAAGGTCCCTTTGGTTATGTCACTGTCATAAACACTCTGCACCCCTCGCCACCTGCCCCACCCCAAAGCTACATGTGCACCTCTGCTATCCCAAGACGGTAGCAACCAATCACTGAAAAATCCTAATACAACAGTGACACTAAGGGTGCTTTCACACATATAGTCCCATGTGACCATGTGAACAGTATGAGGAAGAGAGGCAAGTAAAAAAAATGAATGATGTGGGAGTAATACGGAAGGGAGTGTGGAAATGTGTGTGATGTGTTTGTTTGTGTACTGACAGAGCGGCTCTGAAAATGAATGGATGGATATTTGTGTGTGTGATGCCTGATGGCACGACGACAGTGTGTGTGATTGCTGTGTGTTGCTGCTGAGCTGTCACTGCATGGAGTTGCTCCGTTCCTCGGACAAAGGTCTTCTCTGTCTTGTTTTTTACTGGCTCCGCCATGATATAAGTTTAAGAAAAGTGAATTTGTAGAAAACCGTGAGCAGCCACAGAGCTGGTCATAATCTAGCATTACTTTGTATTGGGCTGCCGTAAAGCAGTAAGTCTTGCCACTGGGTCCGAGGCAGGAAAGTTACAAGTGCTGTTTTCTGGCCAGACACAGCAGGGGGGATGAAAGACCCCCCAATCACCCCATAAACACTTGTATTACCGCCACAGGGACTATGAGAATGATTTATGAAGGTGAAAAAGTTACTTAGTTCTGCTTTAACAAAAAAACATTTAATTGCGCTAACATATGCATAGCACGTAAACACCCAGTCACTTGGTGTCAGTAAACCAGTGACGTGCCGTCAGGGTAGGCAAGGTAGGCAGTGCCTACCCAAGGGTGAATTGATATTTTGATTATTTGTTTTAATTATAATATAATTATAAATTGTTTATTTTTCCATTTCCAATAGCCTACAGTACCTATAAGTTTGAAAGTGTTGTTTTGTGCATTTCATAGCCCAAATTACTAAACAGCGCTATTTCCTGGAACAGCTGCACAGTCTCACTCCGCTGTAAGGCAGAGACTGAGGCTGTTCCGAGTTGTTGTTGTTGTCATTTTCTCCGTGTTTCTGTGTTTCCAACACAAACAATGGATGCGCTGCCGTGTCATGAGATATATTGTGTTGGGAGAGTATGGAGGCTATATTGAATAATTGTTTATGTTTCTTTAATGGTGTTTATGATGTTGATTTTGTAGATGGCTAAATACAGTACTTGTTCATGTGGATCTTGTTGGGTTTTTTCTTATGAATTTTATATTTTGATAAGCGCATTGAGATGACTTTGTTGGAAATTGCTTTATATAAATAAAATTGATTTGAATTGAATTAACACTTGACAGCAGAAACATATGAAATTGTCATTGGTGGTCTCGATTTGCAACGTGCCTACCCAACCCTAGTGGTCACGGCACGTCACTGCAGTGAACGCACCATCAGACCTTGTTAAACTATTTCACTCCTCAACGCATTTTAGCTGGAAGTTGATTGCACTTTATTTTTGATAAAACATACAGGGCGCTTTTATAGATGTATGTGGTTACTTAAAAAAAAAAAAAAAACTGTAGAATTTTACAACTTAACAGAATCAGAATGTTGTCGAAGCAAAAGTTAAACTTTTTTTTTTAAATTTTTAATTTAACAGTTTGATAAACATATCACTTGTTTGTAATATTTGTACTTGAATTACAGTTAGTTACCATTTACTTGTTCTCACAAGTTTAAAAAAAATGAAATCAATTGTATTTCACACCATTTTGTACTCGTGAAGGTGAAATTTGTCATTATTGAAATCTCATTACATCGCAATGTATAATGTATTGTTTAGTATTGGGATATATTGTATCATGAATTGTGTCGTCAGACTTATGGCAATGCACACACCTAATTCCTACTTCATTGTAACTAATGCTCCAAATGTTTCTGTCTAGAACAGATAGCGGTAGGCTACCATCATTCTAAAAAGTCAAGGATTTCCCTCCAAACTGGTTTAGCTGTGTAGAGTTGATAATGTCGAGGTGATATATGTCAGTAAATATTATATTTGGATGAAAACTATTCAAGATAATATAATTCTAATTTAAAAGTTTGACCTGATGGTGGCGCTAGAGAACAAGTGAAGGTTTCATTGTCAAGGTGTTATTTATGTATTCAACAAATACACAAAGTGCCTGACACAAAAACTTGGTCAGATTGACCTCAAGGCTAAAATGTGTCCGTAACATTTGAGGATAGGAGTGTTAATAAGCTGCACCACAGAGTTACCAACACAGAGTCTTTTTCTAGATCGTGCTCTGGAGATGTGACTAGAACAAATTAATTCCGTCATTAAATCCTGAAGTGCAAACATACAAAAAGATAACTTTGACCCTGAATGTGGCAGATTTGTCAGAAACCCTGAAGAGAAGTAAACATTGGTGTAAGGCAGGCTTATGGAATAGAGGGAAACAGCCTTGGGACTCTGACAGATGAAACATAAGCACTTTAGAGCTGCTTTGGCCTTTTGATTTTCCTTCTGATAAATATTTAAGCCCTTTAAGTCCCTGAAGCAGCTCAGAGCCACTGTTTTAGATATGTTGTTTCTGAAGGAGAAACATTACCCCACGGGTCCAAACCATTTCCTCTAATTACAAAGTGAGAACCATTTGTTTATTTAGCATTTTGCACCGACTAATTTAATGTATTACCTATATTAAAACAATACAGGGGTTATATTACCGTAGTCATTTATATTTGCTTTTGACCACCGTTAGCAGTGCTGTCTCTCTGCTTGAAGGTTGTAAATTTAAATATCTTATTCTTTTTGCAAATTTTAACTTTTGACATTTGAATAAGACGAAATGAAACAATTGAGGTAATAGAACATGCTGCTGCTTTTCCTCAGGATGTCTTAACATTCTGTTTTTCCCTCTGGTCCTAAGGGGCGAAAAATGTGAACTTTAGAACTCCAAAACTTCAGAACTTTTGAATTTTAACTTTATAGAACTTTAACATTTTAGATCTTTTTCTTTAGAACTTTAAATCTTTAAAACCTTATCGTAAGAACTGTAATCTTGAACTTTAGAAATTTTGAGTTTTAACTTTTGAATTTTGATTTTCGAATTTTAGGTTTAGAACTTTAAATCTTTAAATCAGCAAACTGGGAGGGGAGGATTGCTGCCCCTCGTGGTCAATAGTTAGCATTACAGTTTTCCCAAATTCATTTGAAAAAAATACAATTCCAAATATATTGTACATAATATACAAATATATTAAGTGCCTTAAAACACAGTGACTGTACAAAATATATATGTAATCATTTGTTGTTCTTCTTCTTCTGCGCAATTCTTCTTCACAATGTAAATGGGGTTTTTTTGTTTTTGTTTTTTTCGCTTCTTCCTCTCATCCAAGGCGGGCGCTTTTTCTCTCTCTCCCTCCAACCCGTATCTGCCTTGCTTGTTGCTCCTTTGTCTTGTACTGCCTTTTGTCAGAATCTAATAGGAGCCTCTCTCCGCATCTCTATCAAAAACCACAATTATGGAATTGATCAGCTGGTCTCTAAATGCAATCGACAAAGATTTTTGACAAAAAGAATGGGCAGAAGGCAAGGCAAGGCAAGGCAAATTTATTTTTATAGCGCATTTCATACTCAAGGCAACTCAATGTGCTTTACATGATAAAACATTCAATTGTTTAAAATCAATAAGAACATTTAAAATCATCAGTAAAATCAATTAAAATCATCAGTAAAATCAATTAAAATCATCAGTAAAATCAATTAAAATCATCAGTAAAATCAATTAAAATCATCAGTAAAATCATCATTACATCAACAACATGACAAAAAATTCCTCTCTCAATCATATGCAGTAGAGAAAAAAAGTGCCTTTAACTTTGATTTAAAAATGTTCACATTGGATGCTGACTTCAGCTCTGCTGGCAGTTTGTTCCACTTCTTTGCAGCATAACAACAGAAGAGAGCCCGCCTGTCCTGAGAGAACGTTTGCTGCACAATGGAAGTGGAGGACTGTGTGCCTGTCTACTCTTTCAGTTGAGGATGTGGAAAACGTTTGGAATTATGATAACAGGTATGCTGCTGATTGGAGCTGGCAGTTTTCTGATTTATTGCAAAGTCTGGACAACGCTGGCAGCTGTTTTGGGAAGGCTGTCCATCAGGACTGATGGAGTGTGTAGGGCTCTTAACACTCGGACTCGTGCCATAAAGGAACTCAAAAGCAAGCAGGATGCAACTTTTGAGCTTCTACATGAGATGGAATCTAACTTGGAAAAGTTGACAGCAAGGCTTGGGAATTAATGGCCATATTGGATATACTGAGAGCCAGATAATTCAAGGTTGACAGAAATTATGCTTGGCCTGGCCGAAAACAAATTGTTATCGACATTGGTTCCCTCAGACAAACCAGCTGCCTCAAGCTGGCTTATCTCTCTATTCTCCAGGATGTTTGTGCCGAATGTCGCTGCGACCACCTGGGAACTTTGTTTCTGAATCAGATCTCTCCAAGGTCGTTTCCACATCATCAGACGACAAACTGTTAGAACAGTGCAGAGATGAAGTGATCGGGTTCATTCATACACACATACAAACACATCTACACTCACGTCCTTGACTCAACACCTTGGCCACCCATCCCCTATCTCTCCCACATAGGAGGAGGCGAGGCAATGCGCCTGTGCGGCTACTTGCCCGCCACCCCCAGCGGCTCGCTGCAATTTTTTGTTCCACAAATCCCCCCTCCCTGGCCACATGTGCTTTATCCTCGAATTTTGCTGTTGTCACAGTGTTGTGTTCAAGACCACACTATGCGAGACCAAGACTTGCCCGAGACCAGAATGTACCGAGACCAAGACAAGATCAAGACTTTCGGGAGCCGAGACCAAGACAAGACAAAACATTTTTTTTTAATTTAAAAAAATATATAAATAAATGAAATTATGCCAAGGTTAGACAGTTATATAACATTCTCTCTTTAGTTTTAGTTTCTTTTTAATACATTTGATGGACAAAAAAGGTGTCTGCAAAAAATTTACTAAAATATTAAAACTACTACTGCTACTGATAAATTCACAATTATTCTACATATTTGAAAACAAGATTTTTATGTCAGCTGAATGTACAGCAAGTGTTTATTTCTGCCAAGAAATAACATGGCTGGTCACCTACACACCACAGTTTCCTCTTTGCTGTGCTTTTACAAATGTATTCTTTGTGGTTCCTGAAACCAACAAGTTAGCGGACACGTTTAGCTCCCGCCTCTCTCTCCTGCTTGTGTGTGTGTGTGTCACATACGTCACTATGTCGCATTAAGGAAGGTTGTGGTCATTATACGGGGTGGATTAAATAATGAATAATGGATTGTTTTATCCCGTTCTTCTTCTTGTTATCACATCATAAAAAAGTTTAAAAATAGCAGGAATTAGTGCTGGTCTCGAATGGTCTTGATGGAAAATCTCGAGTCCGAGCAGCCCGAGTACGAGACAAGACCGAGACCTTTAAGACCGGTCTCGACTACTACACTAGTCAATGTTATCAATTATGTTACTAATCATTTTTCTATTATTATATACTGTATGTTACATTGTGGTTGGGGCGAATCTCGAGATTTGCTATATGTTCAATTCTGTTTTTTCTTTTACGCCCCTGGCAAGATTCTCAAACTCTGCATATGTGTGATGTGCAAATGGGTAAACCCCGAAATGAAATTCTGGAAATTTTGAAACAGAAAATCGAAGGCCCTAAACACTGTCAAAGTGCGTGCATCTAAATCCAACAGACATGTACCAGATTTAAGGTAATCTTGCCTTACTTCATTTTTTTTTTGAAAACCCACATCCAACAGTGGAAAACAAAGGTTGGTTGAAGCAAAGCCATGAAGCCTCTGCCTTGTGGTTGGAGATCATGCACTACATCATACGTCCTGACTCAGCATTCCTCCCCCTGTCTTTTTTGTATATTAAACCACATTGCTGTCTCGCAGAAGCCCATGAAACTAATTTGTGTGCGACATTATTAACACGGGCGACACACACAAGTGAGTCAGTGTGGCGTAGAACCTGCTGACTCAGCTCTCCTGGCAGAACCTGATATCTTTTCACATTTGATTCATTTAATCTCATCACACGGAGCAACGACTTCTGACTGCAGCACAAACGGCTGTTCTTTGAAGAGAATTACATCAACAAAAGAGAAATACAACCCCACCACTCTCTCTCGCTGAGAGATTTACGTTGCCGTCAGCGCTTTACCTTTTGTTCATTTGTGTATTTCCCTTGATTGTGCTGTCCAAGGAAATTGCCACTAAATCCGCTTGACTAAGCAGTAAACAGAAACAGCCGTGGAGCCATATTTGTAAATGAATGAATCTTTTTTTCCAAGAAATTGTTGAAATGTGGCCCTTTTGTCTATAAGACGTGGATTATTTTTCACTGCTCCTATGAACTGAATGCATTGTGACGTCAAACATCTTCAACCAAATACCCACGTTTTATTTAAAATAGAATTATTCAGAATAAAGTGATGAATTGATTAAAATGACTTGCACTCAATCTCCTGCTTGACAAGAAGCAAGGTGTGCACACGCACATTTACACGCAAACACACACATAACTTGCACGCCCCATAAACAGAGACATAAACCTAGAACCATTGACGTATCTATTTCTGACTGATTTATGCCTTTTAATTTGTTCCCAGTGTTTTTATAGGAGGAGCTGACGACATTATTGTAATAAGTTGATTTTGTTACTGGGCAGCAGCTGCGTTCACCCTCCACCACTGCAGATAGATGTCCTCAGAGCTGAGCTTTAAAGCCTCAGAGCTGCTACTTGCTCAGCATGTAATATCATCAGCACATCAGACTTGAACAGATTTATTTATGAATGATCAAGCCTATTATGCATAACAATTGTCATTATGCCCCTTTGAATGAGCAGTGAATCCATTGTCAAGCTAAAAGTATTCAAGTGATCAGGGGGAAAAAAGCAAGGAGATAAAATGGGAAGCTGATGAAAGATTTTTAATTTATTTCTTTATTACTTTGGAAAACGAAAACGATTTTCGGAAGTGTGTTGGTCTGTTTGTTTGTTTGTGTGTGTGTGTGTGTGTTGGTCTGTTTGTTTGTTTGTGTGTGTGTGTGTGTGTGTTTGTTTGTCTGTTTGTGTACACAATAACTTAAAAAGTTATGAACATATTTTGATGAAATTTTCAAAAAATGTTGATAATGGGACAAGGAACAGCTGATTAAATTTTGGTGATGTTCTGGCGACCAAAAGAAAATATATAGATATATATGTCCCATCATTTCCCATCCACACTGTGGAACCCCTGGTAAACATTGTTTTAGAACGCTGATGATGTCAACAACAGTGATGTCATCAGTGTTCCACTCAAACACACACACACACACACACACACACACACACACACACATACAAACAGACTCACCAACATACTTCCGAAGACCGTTTTCGTTTTGGAACAGTGTCTCCATGGAGACGGATCGGCCGCAACACTGAAATAGGACAAAGCAGATCTGAAGATGGATGGTCTGTCTCTTTGCTTTGGTTTGAACTTAAATTCGGCGATATATCGCGATATTTAACCCCGCAATTATCGAATCAATCCAAAATCAATTTTTTCAATCATGTTTTTAACAAAAAAAAAATCATTTAATTTTGCCAACATACGCATAGCATGTAAACGCCCAGTTAGAACTTGTTAAACTACCTCACGACTCAATGCATTTTCGCTGAAAATTGATATTTTAATAAAACATACTGGGCACTTTCATAGATGTGTGTGGTTACTTTTTATAATAACATTAACAGAATCTGTTGTAGAAACAAAAGTTAAACTTTTTTGAAAAATGTAATTTGACAATTTGATAAACCTACCATTTGTTTTTGATATTGGTACTTGAGTTACAGTTAGTTACCATTTACTTTGTTCTTACAAGTTTAAAAATTATTAAATTAATTGTGTTTCATGCCATTTTGTACTTGTAATGGTGAAATTTGTAATTATTGATATTCCGATGTATATTGTATTGTTTAGTAACGGGATATTTTGGGATTTATCGTATTATGCCGTGCAAATCGTGAATTGTATCATATCATCAGATATCCACCGGATCTAAATTAATTAAATGTCAACCAAATGTCTCACTAAATTCTCTACTGGATCAACACCTAAAGGGTGCCGGGGTCATTTGAGAAATTAAGGTTTGACTTTTTTAAATATCAGACTATATAAAAAATGATTATATCGTACGTTTTCTGTGTGTGTCTGTGTACGTGTCTGCATAAGGAAACTGAAGGGACTTAGAAGTGCTGATAGCTGGAGGGTAAAAGCTTACGGGGCCTAGCAGACCTTATTCTCCTGAGCCTCTCTCCAGATGGTTGGATGTAGACTACAGCAAAGTGATGGTGAGGCGGTGGAGACAGAGGTCAGCTATTATAAATGCCATTATAAATGTCATAATAAATGTCAAGCAGGCAGATGTTATAGAATAAAGAGAAGAAATCAAACAAATACTGTATTAAAATACTTAATCACCAAAAATTAACTTCATGAGAAAAAGAGCATTTTTTAATGATCCATAACGTATAAAAATATCATCAGAAGACAAAAATGAAAAAAAAAAAAAAAAGAAAGAAAATAAAAATCAAACACATTACAAGTTTAAGAGTTGGGATGCATTGAATAAAATATCCACAGTTTCACCACATTAGCGTAGCATTAGCATTAACTATCATCAGCATTAGCATTAACATTAGCAAGCATTAACATTAGCATGCATTAGCAAGCAGCTAGCATTAACAAAAGCCTAGCAATAGTTATCATTAGCTAGATGGCCCATGGACATGGCATCGGTTGCTTTTGAAAAATTTTTTTTTTATCTAACATTCATCTCTGTTCTATCCCTCCTAAATAAACGAATAAATAAATATATAAATAGCGTTATCATTAGCATTAACATTAGGGTTAGCATTAGCATTACCAAGCATCAACATTAACTAGCAATAATATTAGCATTAACATGAACTCGAATTAATATTAGTATTAGCTAGCATTAGCATTAGCTAGTAATAACATTATCATAACATTATTATTCCATTAACAGCTTAAAATTAGCTAGCATTAGCGAATATTAGCATTAGCATAGCATTAGCTAGCATAGGAGTAGCTAGCATTACCATTAGCTAGTATTAATCTTAGCATAGCATTAACATAACGTAGCATTAGCATTCCATTAACAGTTTAAAATTAGCTAGCATTAGCAAATATTAGCGTTAGCATAGTATTAGCTAACATAGGAGTAGCTAGCATTAGCTAGTATTAATCTTAGCATAGCATTAACATTAGCGTAGTATTAGCATTCCATTAACATCTTAAAATTAGTTAGCGTTAGCATTAGCTAACATTAACATTAGCCAGCATTAGCTAGCATCAACATTAACTAGCATTAGTATTAGCATTAACTAGCATTAGCATCAGCATTAGATAACATTAACATTAGCAAGCATTAGCTATCATTAGCATTTTATTAACAGCTGAAAATGAGCTATTTAGAGAAAGAGTTGCGACAACAAAAATTTGAAAGGCTTGACCGTCACGTGATTCATGTAGACTCAATTAGTTCCTTGGAAGATTCAAATCCATTGATTCCGAGTGACATAACTGGGATTTTTGGTAATTTGTCGCAATAGTCAACTGCTCACTTCGGGAACTATTGTGAGGCTTCGTGAACTGCCATTGTTGTAAAAAAATAAATAAAAAATAACGGTTCATTGGCGTGAACTGAGTTGTCGCAACTCTCTCTCTCTAAACAGCTCTGGCATTAGCTAATATTAGCATAGCATTAGCATTAACCTGAATGTTTTGATTAGCCTGGAAAGTTGCTGGTACAGTAGCTGAGTCTGGAAATGTTCCAGGCTACATTTTGGAAGCTTATTTGTCATAATCGGACAAACGGTGCAGACGTCGTTAATGCACAACCGAAAAAGAAAAAAAAAATTAAAATAAAGGTCACAGATAACAATAAAATAATTAAATAGGGAATGTGTTAAAAAAATACTTTAAATGTGTTTATAAACATACTGTATGAAGCCTTTGATGCACACACACACACACACGCACATACACAATCAAACACAAAGTGACACGATTCTAATTTATTTGACAGCTTAAGGAAAAGTCCCCAATGAAAAGGTCAACAATGAAATGTTTCATTTTTACGATACATACCCATTTCTTTCCACATCTGATGAGAAATAATAAACATACAGACACCTGGCTTTTCTTTTATTTCATCTAAAGAGGCATGTATGCCCATATGTTTTAATGTGTGTGTGCTGCGATCTTATTCCAAGACATTGTGTTTTTCATAATGTATTCAAACAGAATAAATGTCTCTGGGATTGTGGCAACTAAAGATAATTAACCACAGCTTTTAGCATTTTCTTTACCAACAGACTCAGAAAACATCAAAGGACAGAAGGAACTGTTTTACCCGTTATGTATATATATAGTATATATACAGTATATATTTTAAGGTGCTTCTATTGGATTTCCAGCAGACTTGTTCCTGAACACTGTGTTCCTGAATGTGAGGATGATGTTTAATCTACTGTTGTAATGAGTCATTGCGACGTACATGCATGGGTTTGATTGCTAGCTTACGAGTGTTGCAAAGAGAATGAGCTCAGGCACTTTATTGGCACATTTGCATTTATTTAAATCCTCCTCCATTAAACCCATTAATTCATCATTATTTTCAGAAACAATCTGTCATATTTACAAATCTGTGTGAATGCAGGGAAACATCTGCACCATTTTTCCCTCATGTTTCCTGCTAAAATGTCCATTCTTCATATGTATATGTGCATTGTGCCACCCAGCAGATGTTTTTCCTTCTGCTCAGACTGTGATGCATATCCAGTGTCAAAGCAAACTGATGTTAAGAGGATCCAAACAGTCACAATTCTGATTTAAGTGAAAAAGTTTTTGCAATCACGAAGGCATCCAGACAGTATCAAGCGAAATTTATGAAAACAAGTCTGACACAGCCATAAAAAGTGACATCTGTTCCTCTGATCCCTGCAGCCCAAAGAGCCCATAAACGGGCACAGAGCCCAGAAATAAACAAGCAAGATGACTTTCACTCTTCCTAACTTCAGTAATTGTAGGAATTAGCTGGAGAATTCTCATCTCTATCAGTGAAACAGGTTTATCGAACTGTAGGTTTATACCATTCTGATAACTGCAGTGTGCAATAATCTACTTAAAACAAACAGAAAGAGCAACATAAGTACAGTTATTAGTGTTAGTTTTAGCCAAAAAAATCCATACCCCTAAACAAAAACAGTAAATGATTTCAAAAATACACAAAATACAAAAATAATGACTTCAAAAATGGACCGAACAACAAAATGACTCAAAAAAACACAAAAATTGAATCGAAGAACTACACAAAGCGACTCAAAAAATTCAGAAAACAACAATACACAAAACTACAAAAATAAAAACAAAAACATGAAATACACACAAAACAACTCAACAGTGTTGGACAAAACAACAAAAAAAAAACACAAAATGGCTCTAAAACCATAGAAAATAAATATAATAAACACAAAACAACTACAAAAGGGTTAAATTACAAAAAAACACCCCAAAAAAACACAAAATGGCTCTAAAACATTAAAAAATTATTCCAAAAACACACTAAACAACAAGACAAATACACAAAACGACTCCCAAAACACACAAAATAACAGAAAACCACAACAATTTTACACAACATAACAGAAAAATACACAAAATGAAGCCCAAAACCACAACAAAAATACACAAACAACTCCCAAAATACACAAAAACACAACACAATAACACAAAAACACAAAAACTGGCAATAAAAACAGACAATAATCCTTTGTTATTTCCTGTATTAATGCTCGAATCAGTCATTATTCTAAATGCTGACATGAATTCTAAATATGTGGCTTTTATTCTAACAAATATTGCACTTCTGCACTATTAAAAATGCTGTGTGGTGTGCCACACATCCAGTTTATCATGCAACCCTACCATTACACATCCATAATGGCCTGACTGGTTTGGACTGATTTGACATTCCATTTGATCTGGTAAAAGGTTGATTGATGTTGAAGTGGGGAGAGAAAAACAAAGGCAGCTTCTTCTGTTTCTTTTGATAAAGCCAAAATACCCAGAGTGAGTCATGGTAATACTTTTTATATTCTTCTATAAAGAATGCAGGGATTGTGGAGAAATGATTAGTGATGTGGTGGATTTAGAAAACCAGAATCAGACAAACATACTGTATCTTCACTCATTCTAATATAGATAAGATAATGTAACAAGACAAATGTAGTAGTAAACGTTCATTTAAACGGATAAGATTTAGGACTAATTCTTATTTTTTAAAGCAGTCTAACAATCATGAATCCATAACATGGGGTCTATGATTTATTTACATGTCCAATATGTCCATGTTTTAATATACTGTATTACTAACGAACCCACTGTATTTTACCTCCATGTGATAGCTTTAGAAAGCTAATTTAAATACCACTTCACAAGCCAGACATGATTGTTTAGATGTAAACTGTAAATTCAAACGTCCATTTTCAGACGTTCTGTCGAGGCAATCAAAGCATTTTGCTTGGATTTGATACGCGTCCTTTCAGGGGCAATCAGCCTCTGCTGCGTACGTGGATGTAATAATAAACCTACATTTCTCTTTTCTGATGAACAATCAAAGAACATCACGGCCATTTCACCACGAGTTCTCTGATGATAATTATATGTAGTCCTAGGGGTCACTTTTATGATTATTGTCGTACAATCATTAAAAAAACAAAAGATGTGTAATCTTAACACTCTGTGTATATGTATATATATATATAATGCTGTGGCAGAGCGACATAAACAAGGACAAAAAAATTGTTCTTTTCAGCGCCAGTAATGGTTTTAGCGTTTTCTCCTTCAGTATAAATAAATGCTCTCAACCTGCACCTGTTCATCTATGTAGAACAAAACACACACACACACACACACACACACACACACACGGTCATAGATGGGAGCCTTCTGTGAATTGATTTGAATAAAAATGGTCCTTGAGTTGGAGTTTATTTTGATGACGTTCTCCCATTTCCTTTCCTTCGTCTCTGTGTGCAGCTGAACCTTCATAGTATGACTCTCATCACCAGACATAGGCAACTGGCGGCCCGGGGGCCACATGGGGACCCGCGGTCTGATTTTGTGCAGCCTGCAAAACACACACACAAAAAATGACGGAAAAAGTACAACAAAACTACATAAAATTACTCGTAACACACTAAACAACAAAAACATACATCATGACAACACAAACTCCAAAAAGACAGAAAAAAATATACAAAATAACTCCAAAAACACACGAGATAGGCAAATACAAAAAAGGTCAACAAAAATACACCAAATAACAGAAAAATACTCAATAGGACAACAAAAATATATCTATAATGAAAGATAGGTCTGTGTGTGTGTTTGTGGAGCGAATATCTCCCCCGATGCAGTGTCTGATCAAACTGAAACTTTGTTAACGGCTTCCAAATACCCCGAGTGTGTGCATCCGTAAATTTGGAGTCATTTGATCGTTCCAAAACCAATTTAAAACCAATTTGAAATGACGAATCCACACTGAGGAACTTCTGTCAAACATTGTTTTAAAACACTGATGATGATGTCATCAACAGTGATGTCATCAGAGTTCCAATCCGAATGTTCTAACTGATGATGTCATCAACAGTGATGTCATCGGTGATCCAAGAATGTTCAAACTGATGATGTCATCAACAGTGACTTCAACATCAGTGTTCTATTATATGCAAATGCTAATGCTAAGCTAATTCAGTCTGTTGGTGGATTTTGATGACATTTTTAGGAAATGTTGATAATGGGTCAAGGTGATGTTCTGACTACCAAAAGAAAATATATAGATATATATATCCCATTCTTTTTCCCATCCACACTGTGGAACTCTTGTTAATTTCAACACACTGACCAGCAAAACAACACATAATTACATCTCAAACACACAAAACAACGTAAAGAACATTCAAAATTAAAGAAAAGTACTCATTACTCCAAAACGCACAAGACAGAAAAATATAAAAAAATGAAAGCTACAAGCAGCGTTAAACGGGCCCTCGCAACCACACGCATGTCGGGACGTGGCACACGTTGAGGTGTGTTGCATGTCGGGGTGTGGCAGAACTTAGCTGACCATTTTTAAGGATTTTATCACCAACTTTCCTGCAATTTTTTGTGCAAATATAATGTCTATGATTTCCTTTTATTAATAGGTGGCTCATCACTGCACTCCATAGCCACGTGTGCGCCAGAGCCAATCGCTGGAGAGCCCATCTCTACGCCCCACCCATTTTGGGACATACAGTGATGATGTCATCAGTCCTGACTCCGCAGTGTCGATGTCGTCCCTATGTTCTAGTGTTCTAATCAAATCACTGGAGAGCCCACCCTCACGCCCCACCATTCTTGGAACACTGGAACATTGGAACATTGCTCCTACTTCTACAGTGATGATGTCATCAGTCCTACCTCCACAGTAGGTCCAATGTTCTAATCCAATCACAGAAGAGCCCATTTTGGAAGATTAGAATATTAGATAATATTGTTTGTATTGGAGAATCACAGTGCTCAAGGCTACAAATGACTTAAATTTCATAGAGCAAACGGTGTGCACATGAGGACGAGAGAAAAACTATGGATTGTTGAACATTTTAGGGCGTGGCCTGATGATTCTCCAATACAAACAAGCCTGTAGATTTGTGGGATTAGGTTTGGACTGCAATATCGTTAATAAATTATTTCTAACTGATGACATAATCACTGTATGTTCCAAAATGGGTGGGGCATGGAGGTGGGCTCTCAAGTGATTGGAGCAGTAGAACATTGGAACATAGGGATGACATCATCACTGCGGAGGTACGACCGATGACATCAGAAAACAGAAAGACAGAAAAATGTACAAAATGACGCCAAAAGACAAAATAAGACAGACAATCACACAAAAAGCCAACATAAATATACATATGGCACAGAAAACATAAAAAATGACTCCAAAAATACACATTGAGATGTGTCATTGTTCTAAATGCTGACATGAATGTCGATAAGGTTTCCCTGCAGTCATTCTCTCTCTGCTAATTCTCTCACGCCAACAACTCGTCCTTTCAACACTTTGTCCTACTGATCCAGTGTGGTTGAGCCTCACCTTGGCTGTGCTTTTAAAACGTATTGCTACCCCCTCCCCTTCTAGAAATGTCTTTACTGCTCACGTCAGCAAGACGTCGATCAGTCCATTAATGAGCAGCTGACGACAGAGAGAGTTACCGATGAAGCTTTAGACTGTATTAATGCTGTCAGGTTGTCCTTTTCTTTCCATATCACTAAAACAATGGGAAGGAACAGTTCGTTTTGTCAGGGTCTGTTTAGTTGTGTTTGTTACTTAAATGAAATTGTACTCAAGCACAAGAACAAACAAGTACAAATATTCAAGTACAAGTAAAAAGTAGCTAAATGAAATAGTACTCAAAATAAAAGTTACGAGCTACTTTCACACCCACACGTTTATTTTTTGGTAATAAATCTTGCCACAGTTCCCTTGCATACAGTAATCATCTCATGTAGAAATAAAAGAAGAAATAAAATAACACAGATGAGTTAAATTCAAAATAATAATAAAAAAGATCAGGCTCTAAGTATGGCTACATTTATGAACTCTAAAAATGAGAAAATAACCAACATTCAATGCTTTTTTTTTTTTGACGCCTTGATTTATGTTTAATCTGATTGGTCGGCTATGATGTGGTGCATTTGATTGTTGTTTGGTCATTTCATGTTTTGTAGTTTCACAATGTCCGCTGATGATTTTAAAAAAAGAAAATAATCATTTACTCAGTAATGGTTGGGTGTAGAAATGTAGCAAATGACTTTACTTCTTTTAAAACATACTTCATTACAAGAAAAAAAAAAAAAAGTTACTGATTTAGAAATATGCTCAAAGAAGTAGAAGTACCCAATAAATCAACACAATTACAGTAACATGAGCACCTCTGGTGATTCGCGCCCTCCTGTTTTGCACCCAGGTGTGGCTCGTTCCCATCAAGCCTCCTTCACTATAGTGTTTGGACACTGAATGATCGCTGGGTACCTGCTGCTCCCTGTGTTTCTCGTGCCTCTTTGGACCTTTTTTGGATTTTTTTTTTTTTTGCTGTTGGTTAAATTGTTGAACATGGACTGTTTCTATGAAAGCTGCACCTGCCTAATGATGAGTCCTCCACCTCCACCAGGAGCGACAAGTATGCTGAACTTATTTGTCTTTTTGAGGACCTGATCTTTATCAAAACAATGAAGGTTTATACTAATACTAATAGTAACATACAGTACATATGTGCAGCACACGCTCCTTTCTGCTGCATGACTTTCAGCTGTTTATATATTTGCTACACAATGAGTCTGAGTGCTAATAGATAGCTAATGCTATTTCAGTTAGCAGAATGCTAAGGGTTGAAGAAGAAATCATAAACATGACTTTTTCTTTCAGGGCATATTGTCATTTTTTTTTTTTTTTTGCTTTAATGCTTTTTTGCAACATTATTCCCATTTCTGCTACTTAATCAAATTTCAGTGCCTTTTCTGCACATTTTTTTCCACTTTTGAAAACGTTTTTCGGCTCTTATAAACCCACCTAATGTTGCAAGTGTTGACCCATTATTGTCACTTTTAACCACTTTTCACCATATTTAATGCTTATTTTTGCCATTTAACCACATTTATGACTTGCCCATTGTTTGCCAGTTTAAACTACTTTTTCCTACTTTATAAATTATATTACCCCAACCCCTTCTTCCCCACAATTTCTGCCAATATTGACACTTTGAACCCTTTTTACCACTTTTTCTGTCTGTTTTTATACAGCCACTCTCAATAGCAACCTTTAACCAATTTCTGTGGTTGTTAAAATCACATTTCACCACATTTAACCCATTTTATGTCTGATTAAAACAAATATTTACATGGCACAAAAAAACTTAAACTTCCTGGATAACAGTGGATATTATTCAGATAAATAAATAAATGTGGTTATCACAGATTCACAAAATAATTATTGATTGATTAGACTATGACTTTATGAATGGGCACTAAAAAGCTCTGTTCACATTTATCTGGTGGTGGGTGGGGGGGGGGGTTATCTCCTTCAGTGTCCATGAATCATCCCTGGATGTTCCACGCTAATGAAGCTCATCCAAGATGCACAGCCATCCTACACAATGTATTTATAGAGCCCAACATTTTACAGTAAGATCTAATCAGCGAGTCCATATAAACCTGCTGCTGGCTGCACATGAGGATGGCTCCATTTGTTGAGTAAAAGCTATTTTAACCCTTTAGGGTTTCTTTTTTTTTTCCACACTGAATGCACGTTGATCAGTGTTTGTTTGGCGTTCAGTGATACTGAAAACATTTGATTGTATTTTTTCATCGGAGACCTTTTTACTTCAGACAAAAAAAAAGTCATATAGGTTTGGATTAGACTAGTGGTCTGCAACCTTTTCTCTCAAAGGAGCAACTTTGCCTCTTCTCTCCTGGATTAAAGTCCATCAGGAGCCAAAAAACTCATGCTAAATGCTCATTTCTTGCCACATATCAAACATGCATATTTAGCCGGCACATTGGCATTTAAATTAATCTGTCCCCATACAATTAAAATATCCATTTTCTTCCAGAATAGTCTTTTAGGGGATTTAAAACTTAAGGTTAGCCGCAGGTGCAAGGAGAATTAATAGTCTGTAGATGTTGCATGAGGTGAAGTAGAAAGGTGGCAGAGTTTTTACACTGTGATTTATTTTTAGATTGACGATAGGGCTGGGTGATAGGGACCAAAACTCATATCTCAATATTTTTTTCTAAAAATGGCTACATATGATATAAATCTCTATTTTTTTAACTCAAACTCTTAACAGGGTTAAATTTGCCGATGAAAAATGCCACACAGGCATATTTATTAACACACACAACTGCACAATATGTGCAACTATTGGCTTTTTCTTCTGTAAGGGACAGCACGTGTGAGTGAGTTGTGTAGTGTGGCTTATTTAGGGAAAGGTGTGGGTTAGGATGCACTCAGAAATCATGCTGTTCTGAGAAGTAATGAAAGCAGCGACTCCAAAAACTAGTATATTTATATAAAATAATCTAAACAAATATTTACCTCAGAAATATGGAAAAATTGTAAAGCACACTGTTTTAATGTACTCTAATGATAATATGAAATACTTATGATGTGATTTGTACCGATTGTATACAGTAAATAAAAACAAGTTAAAAAATATAGAAATATATCGATATAGGCAATATTGTAATTTTCTATATCGCCAAAAATACTCATATATATATATATATATATTGCCCAGTCCTAGTTGACAAATTGTTATATCATAATTTAATTGGTGTTTTATTTAAATATTTTTTTAAAGCTAAAGGGAGCCATTGCAAAAGAGTCAAAGAGCCAAATGAGGCTCCAGAGCCGCAGGTTGCAGACCCCTGAATTAGACCATGAGTATCAAATCCCACGATAATAATAAAAAAAAAAAAGAAAAAGAAAAACGATCAAATTACTAGTTTGAAAATTGAAAAAATTATCAAAATTAAGATTGTATTTTTTTAAAAAATAAAGAAAATAAAGATAACTGATGATTAAAGGTGGGATGATAAATCAGGTGACAAGATATCTCGATATGAGTGGATTTAAAGTAAAAAATTAGGTAAAAGTAGTTTAAACTGGCAAATAAAGGGCATTGTAAATGTCGATAAATTGGGGAAAAAAAATAGGCATTAAATATGGTGAAGAGGTTAAAAGTGACAATAATGGGTCAACAATATGTGACATTTGGTGGAAAAGTGGTGGAAAGGTTTTATAAGTATTGAAAATGTCTTGAAAGTGGAAAAAAGAAAAAGCAATAAAATGTAATGGAGAAGTGGCAGAAATGGGAGTAATGTAGGAAAATGAAGCAAAAATATGGCAAGAAAAAGTGATACATTGTTTAAATATGGCAAGTTTGGTGCAGCTGTAGAGGAAAAAAGGAAGCAAAAATAGGCTGAAATTGTTCAAAATACATCCTTCCAGTGTCTCCCGACCCCAAGATTGAGAACCCCTGTTCTAGACTTAAAATATGTTACTAGCTGAGGTGGAAAAGTACTCACCTAGTAAAAGTACAGATACTCCTTGTCAGGCATTACACTTTTTTTTTTGCAAATGGAATATATTAATGTTAAGCTAAAGAATGCACAAACCTGTTCACAAATTATGAAGTGCAAATGAATTTGCCACAAAACAGGAGAAATACAGGAGCAAGAAAGAAAGAAAAAGGGTAAAATATGACAAGATTGGTGTAGTTGCAGAAGAAGGGTTTAAAAAAAAAAAAAAAAAAAAACAGCAAAAATGGGCTCAAATTGTACCTAGTCTATCATATCATTAATTCAGTGGATTATCCCACCTCTAATAGGTATAGATGAATCTATTTAAAGTAAAAATAAGAATGACTCAGATTAAAATGGATCTCCATAAATTTGATGGTTGTGATTTGACTGATGTGTTGAGTTGTGTTTGAAGGTTGGTTAGAGTTGAGTGAGCTTACTTTCTGCGCCCCTCCCTCCCTCCCTCCCTCCCCTGAATCACCTCCCCCCTCCTCTCTGTCTGTCTGATGCAGGATCCTCTCACTGCTTCACAGCTGAAGTTCACCCGGAACGACAGCCTGGACCAGGCTGTCAGCCGCAGTGCCTCCTCTGGAGATCCCGCATGGAAGCCCCTCCACCACCACCACCATCACCATGCCTCTATAAAAGCCTCCCAGCAGCGCCTTGTGTCTGACCCGAGCAGGAGGAAAGTCCGCAGCTCACTTTTCCTGCTGGATCCCCTTTTTTTTTTTTCCACCTGGCTGATCTTTGTGCTCCTTTTTTATTTGAATCCTTTCTCCTCCTGGAGGAGGAAACCCCCGCTGTGTGCCGGGTCTGACCGCTTCTACAGCACCCATGAATTCAGAGAAAAATGTGTACCTCTGCAGAGACAAAGGCATCATGCGCAAGAGAGCCCTGCTCCTTAGGAAGGGCTGCAGCTTCGAGATTACCAGGTAGGGGCTCTGCTCTGTAAGGGGAGGGTGGTGGTGGTGGTGGGGGGTGCACTATGGTCTGTCTATAGGATAGAAACAACTCCTACTGTCATTAGTGTGACTTTAATAACAAGCACAGCCTGTGTTTGTGTCCTTATTGTGGTCTGTGCGCTCTCAGGATGGAGACCACGGGGGGAAGTCCCTGTCGAACCCCTATAGAACACACACACACACACACACATTACATAGACTTATATTTAAGATCTATTCAGAATCTATTAAACTTACTATTCTAACATCGGAGTTTTCCTCCTATTTTTCTCTGGGATGCGTTATTTTGCGCGCACTGGCACGCGCTGTTTGCACCTCATGACCTCGCGTTTTTATGTCAAAGCTGCTGATGCCATTGCGCTGTGACTGTCCATCGTCTTTATTTATTTATTTATTTATTTAAACATCTGCGTCCCCATTGGCCAGTCCTGGTAGTATAGCCTCAAAGACCTGTCCAATCAGAGCTCAGAACTTAGGAACCAAATTGTCCTCCTGGACGCCTCACTGCCTGGGATGGGATGGAATGGGTTAGTTCACTGTTTTTCAACCTTGAAAAACGACTGTGTTCTATACTTTCACTTTGTCCAATTTTAAAGGAAGTTAAATGAAATACAGTATAAAAATAACTGAGATGGGGCATTTTGTCACTTTGTGCACACTTATCCTTCAATATTTGTGACAAAAATGATCAAAAACGAATTCAATAAATTATTGATGTAAAAATGGCGTCACGATCCAAAAAAAAAGGTTGAGAACCACTGAGTTAGTTGGTGTGTGGTGGTGCAATAGCTGTGATGTGGCTCATGGTGTAACAGACTGAGGATGACAGGGAGCTCAGATCACAAACAGGCCTCATGATGTGTTGACTAATGGCTTTTGCAACAGTCCTGTAGGTATTTACATATATGGGCTTTTCATATTTTCCTTTTCAGCAGACTTTTAATTCGTTTTATTAGTTTTAGTGTCCTTCATGGTTGTGCACGGATCATTATCAGAGTTTCAACACTTTGCACAAAGGTCCATATGATTGCAACTTTTCAAGTACAGTATATTACATTTAATACTTGTTATTGCCAGAGTTCTCTAAACCTCAGGACAGTATTTTTTATTTTTTTTTTTTATCTTTGATTTTTTTTTTTTTTTCCCATGTCTTTTTGAGAAAAAAAGGTGAAACTCAAACGCTTGCGACCTTATAACTTCTTTATTTTGGCCTATAAGCTCCTTTTACCTAATGGATTGTGGTCTGTCAAAGCCTTCACATACTGTTTATTGTGTTTGTTGTCATTAGCATCATTTTTCAAGGAATACATGAAAACTTGCACATCGGTATTGGTTTAGTTCCATGAGCCATTGATTATTATAACTATAATAATAAAGCTTTTTTGTTCAAATAAAAACATTCGCTTTTTTTTAAAGGAAATGTAAAAAAAAAAAAAAAATCACAAAAAGTGAGACTACATGTGTTGAAGGAAATTTTGACCTAAAAGCAAGAAAATTTTACTCAAAACTGAGAAAAATAACGCAATAGAAAAAAAATCCAGGCATAATTTCAGCGGTGTCATATTTGGGGCTGATTGCGAGACATTTTCAGAAGTTGTCTCATAGAATAATCCTATGATATTAATTAAAAAAGATGATACATCTCAAATAAAATAAGATGAATTAGATATCAATGATTTGCACATGCAGTCCTAACAGATTTTGCAATTTCCATTTTAGCTACAAACATTGCTCAGCGTTTTTTCAGGTTTATATGCTTGTAATTAGTGTTGTACAGCTTCTGGAAACCCAGTAAAGAAATGTTAATGTATTGTAGTACAGCGTAATGCTAACTGAGCTAGTTTTTGTTGAAAAAGTACAATAATTGTGTCGTTTTTGCCATGCTGGTCCAACATAGCTGCAGTCTGTTCGTGCACAGTCCAATCATTAGTCTTATAATTTATGTACTTATCAAAGCTCTTTTGTTTGATAAATTGTGGAGAGCTTTATTCATTATCCAAACTGTATGATCTATAGATGAGCTCTCCTGTTATACAGTCGCTCTCCTTTTCTGTCCCTCTGTCTAATTTCCTGCTCTTTCAGACGAGCTGTGCAGGAGTGCGAGAATAGTCATTATTCTGGCTTCATCGCTTTTATGGTTGATAACTGTTAGTGTGTGTGTGTGATGGTGCGACTGGTTCAGGATGAATAATGGGTGCAGGGATAAACTTTGACCAGGAAAGATTGAGTACACGTATACGTACTGTATACCATATCGGGACATTTTTAAAGTGTGCACGGTGGGCACACTAGTCATACTCAAGCGCCCCATGATGTATTGCGAGCGGAAAAGGACTAATAAACACACAAAATGACCAAAACAGGCTCATAATGACTCCAGTAACATACAAAATGAACACAAAAACTAACAAAATGAGTGAAAAATATGCAAAAGGACTCCAAAAACACAGAATGACAAAAAAAGGATCATCATGACTCCAGTAACATACAAAACAAACACACCAAGTAGAGAACAATATGCAAAATGACTCCAAACACACTAAATGACCATTAAAGGCTTATAATGACTCGGATAACATACAAAAATACACAAAATGATAGAAAAATGTGCAAAATAATAACGGAAGCTCAAGGCTGTGTCTCTATTTCACCATGGATGTGTGCAGATCTCACGTTCTGACCCCCTCCAATCACCCCATCACCACCTGGACTTTCTGTGTTCTGAACCAGACCTACCAAGGTCGTCACACATCATCTGACTGTATCAGAGGGAAAGCAAGGGTTGGAGGAAATCCCCCCTAAACCCCTCACCCACCCCTGCCCACGTGCTCTCTGTGACTGTTTTTGCTTTATGCATGTACGCTGACGAGGTTTTTTCCTAGTTAACACTGACCTCCACAATAGGGAATTCAGTTTAAAACATGCCTTTTCCCTCGGCCCTCACCTATTCTTCTGTTGTTTTTACATGTTTCTTCTAAATACGGGGTGCCTCTCATGGCCATGGTGACCCACAGTTTCTTTCATTCTTGTCATCCCATATTACATGTGATTGTTTTTCCGTGTTTCTTTGGATGGATGTAACTGAAATGTTTGTATAGCACTGTGGTTTTTACCTGTGAAAAGCCCTTCATAAATAAAATGTTCTTACTTACTTAAAAAATGACCAAAAATGACTCCAGGGACAAAACACACACAGAAAATGAAAGAAAAATATGCAAAATGACTCAGAAAACACGCAAAAAGACCATGACTCCAGTAGACCATGACTCCAGTAGACCATGACTCCAGTAATGTACAAAACAAACACACAAGATGGGAAATGAATATGAAAAATGACTCTAAAAACACACAAAATGACCAAAAAGGCTCCTAATGACCCTAGTAATGTACAAAACAAACACAAAAACATACAAAATGACAGAAAATATAAAAAATGACAATAAAAACACAGCTTTGTGCAAAAATACTTTTCTTTTTTAATTGTGACTATTTAGATTGTGAAGTGAAAGGAATCATTCCATTTATTTTTGTACACATTGGAGTGGGGGTCACGGAGTAAAGCTTCCTGACAGTGTGCATCTCAGGCACTCGAGGTCTAATCGACGATCAATCAGCCTGTGCAACTATGTACAGGATGCTCCACTGTACTGAGGGACGTGCACTCACAGAAAGAGCTGCACCTGAGTCTGAGACGTGTTTAATTCATTGTAGCTGCTGCAGAGAAACACGACAGAACAGACACTTTCACACTTTCTTTACATCATTCGTTCACACTGAGGTTGTGCTAATGTCATACTAATAAGCTACTCAAACTAAGCCTCACGTCAAAATTAGTATGTAGTGTGTTCACATTAGATGGAATGATTGCGTTTGTATACTTTTTAGTTCAGGGGCCAAATATGAAGTGTTTGACTTTAAGTGGGGTACAGATTTTTTTTTTTTTGTGGGAAAACAAGCTAATTCAACATTTTGTGTGCCCTGATTTACACTTCAACATATAAATGATACAGCATCAGTCCCTGCTGGATCTTCATTTACATTTCCCTGATTTTTAGGTTTTCATGGAACAATTGGAGGAAAATTTGCCAGATTTGGGAAAAATGTTGTTCTTTTAACAGTGACATTAAAATGATTGCTATCATGTGATATAAAAAGAACTAATAATGTGGATTATATGGAATTTTTGTATCTGAAAGGGCTGAGATATCAAACTGAATTAATTGGAAATTTACAAAATGTTTTTTTTTTTATGTTTTTACTTTCTCAAACGGGCCAAATTTGATGCTTTAAAGGACCGTATTTGGCCCCCGCGGCCCTGAGTTTGACACGTGCAATATGGGGACGTTTTAAGTATGCACGATTGGCACACTAGTCATACTCAACCGCGGAAATGTGCCAGTTCAAACACAGCTAGAGACAAGTTCCTCAATATGTATTGCTGTGATAAACTTATCTAGACATTAATCTGGCATATTTAGAATCAAACGTCACCTAAAGCGACTCTGGAGGGCTGCTGTTAATGAGTATTTCATTATCAGTTAATTGGATTATTATTTCTTCCGAAGGCTGAACCGGTGTTTGGCCTATATTTTTATAATATACTACAGTACGTAGCTATCACGCTACGTCAGCGTGGACTTGTGTTCTTTGTTTTGCGTAGAAGCAAAAGATGTTCAAAGTTCCTCTTCTGCAGTGCGGCAGGTTTTATCAAAACTCCCAATTAGCAACCAGATAACACAATCACCAGATTAACCCAAACACCATTTCAACCAATCAGTGTAGATCAGAGGCAACTGGCGGCCCTGGGACCACACACGGCCCTCGATTTAATTTTGTGTGGCCCCCAAAGCAAACAGACAGAAAACGGCAAAAATACACACAATTACAAAAGACTGCAATGACTCCAAAATACAAAAATGCACAATGAATATAACAACTAAAATCTAAAGAATGACAAATATACAAAGCGGGAATAAAAATACAGAAAAAAAAACTACAAGAACACACAGAATGACCATTAAAGGCTCATCATGACTCCGATAACACACAAAATGAAAAAAATGTGCAAAATTGCAACAAAAACACACAACGACCATAAAAGGCTCATAATGACTCCAGCAACATACAAAAAGACACAAAATGAGAGAAAATGTGCAAAATTACAACAAAAACGCACTAAATGAGAAAAATATACAAAATGACTGTAAATACAAAATGACTGTAAATTAGGCTCATAATGACTCTAGTAACATACAAAAACACACAATGAGAGAAAATAGGCAAAATGACGACAAAATCTCACTAAATGACCAAAGGCTCATAATGACTCCAGTAACATACAAACCAAATTCACAAAATGGCAAATATAGCTCCATAAACACCAGCATGAAAGATGACTTTGGAATTATTTAAAATGCGCGGTTCATTAATCACTCTCCTGTTTCCGTGCATGCTGTAATTTACTCAGCCATTGAACAAAAAGCCCAACCAGCCTCTTTTAGCGATAACGTCACCTGTTGTAAACGTTTCCTTGTTGGACTGCAGCCTCCAAACGTGCTACTCTTCTTCTCCCCATTAATCTCTGCTCAGAGGTTATTCTGGTACTTTTGCTGAGAAATGTTAGCAGCACGCTAGTAGGTAAAAGCTACAAAGGCTTTTGAGGACACATGCCAGAGGTTGGATTGGCACTAGACTGAATCCAGATGTGGTTGAAGTGTGCCTTGCTGTGTTTGTGGATTTTTATAAACAAAGAAGAGGGGAAGAATCATGAATTTACATTACATGTCTTTAAAGTGAAATACTACAGCGGAGGAAATGTGCATTAGGTCTTTTTCCTCGTGTGGTTTCCTGTTGAAGATGTTACTGTAGACTTCAAAAGCTGAATGAAAACGTGAATCAAGAACAGATGCTTTGGAGGTCAGACATGCTTTTGCCAATTTTGGGTTTTTTGGGAGAGAGATAGCAATCCTCAGACCAGACTGTTCAGACTGGGCTGCTGGGTCTCTCCCTCTGTGTTACCAGCTGTCATTAATCACCAGCACAGAGCCGGAGTGGTGAACCCACAGATTTAAGCCTGCCTGTGCTATGGAATGCTCTCAATTTGTACTCGTTGTCAAGCATTTACAATAAGGCTGGAGACAAAATGTTTTTCTGATGCATCTATTTGTAATTTTTACCAATTTTTTTGAAGTTACAACAAAGTAATTTGGTAAATTTCAGAAACCCTAACCCTGAGACCTTATAACATGAGTTATATGAAATTATTAGTTATTTTCCTGTTTGTTTGATCGTTCGCTGTTTAGACCGGACGGACGGGACCCTCAAGTTATTGGCGGGCAATGGCCGCGGCTGTGTTGAAAGCAAACAGCAAATTTCTCTGGATATGGCATTATAACCAAATGTGCACCTTGGATGTACATGCTGAACGCACACGAAGCCGTTTAGAGAGAGTTGTGACAACGGAAGAGTTCCCAGAAGTTTGATGGGGTATGTGCATGCGTGCGGCTGATGCTCGTGCGTGTGTGAGAGAGAACCCACAGAGGAGATGAAGAGAGTCCCACACTGTAACCAGGACAGGTAGCGAGTCACACGCCCTCACCACACGTAAGGCATTTACGATAAAAAAATATATACGTAACGAGTAAAATAAAAGAAAACACTCAACAATGTTTATACAAAAAGTACAGAAAACGACAACAGAAATGCACAAAAATATACAAAATCACTCCAAAAACATACATTACAGAAAAATACACCAAATGACGACAAAATATGAAAATGATGCAAAATACACAAAACTAAATGTTTGTACAAAAAATACACAAAATGACAACAGAAATGCACAAAACTACACTAAAGAAGATACAAAAATACACAATGACTCCAGAATCACACTACAATGACAGCAAAAACAATCATTATACAAAAAGACAACAGAAAGATACAAAAAACACACATGACTCCAAAAAACAAAACTACACCAAACCAAAATATATATAAATGAGTAAGAAAATCACATTTATCATGCACATGTCTCATAGAATTAAACCAGGGAACTCCCACACGCTGTTTTACCTTGCCCCCGCAAATATACTCCTTTCTAACACTACAGAGTGCGTACACCTCTTTGTACATCCAACCTTCAAACACATACTCATTTGGCTATTTTTCTTACAGCGATGATTTAGTAACGCAAAAAAGTGTAAAGTCATTATTGAGCCAACAAAATCTCTGTCATCACCAAAGAAAGTTTAGCCATTTCTGACCAAAACAAAATTGTATTAGGCTACTTAAAGTATTGCATAGTAATCTTACTGATTGTTTTTATTTTTTTTTTACTATCCAAACACTGGACACTAATTTTTATTGTTTTAAAAATCAGAAGCATCACAATGTTAAAAACTGCCAAATACAGGCTGTGTTGGAAATGTCACTCTGTACTATACACTACAAACTTAATGAGTATATACTGTGTACTGTATATTATAAGTATGATTAGGATGATCAGCGTTCCCACTGACGTATACTTCCAAGTTTCCCAAGATGCATTTGGAACCTAAAACAAAAACCCGAATCACACTGAGGCTAAATATCTCTGATTCGCCACCTTTACTTTGAAAGTTCTGAAAACATTTTAAGTGAGAAAATGACCAAGTAGAATATCAACATGTGCTTAGAACTCATGGAAACACATTTTATTCCAACATTTTTGTAAAGTTTTGACATAAAATGAGTATGTATCGCGTTCACATCAGATAATATGAAAAGATTGAGTACGTGAGAAATACTCAAAAAAATGGCCACATATAGTATAGTATGCACGATGGGATCACGAGTCGTACTCAACATCACATGATTCATTGCGAGCGGAATGTAAAATCGTCCTGGGACAGGCTTCAAGTTAAAAATTAAACATCCTCTTTTCAAAATAAAACATTTATTTTTGTCTTCTATTAGTTTTTTTTAACACTTTTATAAATAGGGCTCTTGTTTTGAAGTTAACCAGAAGTTTTTTCAATAGCACAATCTCTGAAGAGTCAGCATGAAATGTGTACACTTGAGTTTAATGGTTCAAATGAGCACAAGTTTCCACAGTCTGTGATGATTTGGGCTGCCATGTCATCTGCTGGTGTCGCTCCACTGTGTTTTCTGACGTCCACAGTCAACGCAGCATCTACCAGGACATTTTAGAGCACCTCATGTTTCCCTCTGCTGACGAGCTTGATGGAGATGCTGATTTTATTTTCCAGCAGGACTTGGCAAAGGTACCAAAAGCTGGTTCAATGACCATGGTGTTACTGTGCTGAACCCCATATATGATCATGTTTTTTGGAGAATAAACTATTCCTATTTTTCCCCAATAAATGCAGCCATTCAGCACTTGTGAAATAACATTAGTTTTGGAATTTAATTTTCAATGTCAGCATGGCAGAAGTAGCAAAACTCACAGCAGAATGAGCAAAAATTAATTTCCCGGTAGTGCGAATGCTCATAATCGATCTCAGACCGTGACACCGGACCTTTCTGAGTGCAATTGAACACAGCATAAAGTTTGGATGCAATTTATTCCGTCTGTTATCACTCTCCCTCTAAAACCAATACGTAGGGAGACTGCGTGCAGTCACGGACATCCGCTTTGAGTCCACACGGACCTTGGTGCCATTTGTTTCACTCAAATATGTTTGTACGTTGCTTCTCTTCGTCGGTGTTTGTTTTTCTGCCTGCTTTGACATGTAACCGTTGTGCTTGGGGGAACGTTCACCATTACACTTTTACAACCGATAGGATATGAAAGCCAATAGTAACTCCCCAAAACACCTCATGGACAACTATGTAAAATATCTGCGATTGGCTGAAGAGTAGCGTCACGCTCCTTGATTTCCAATGACACGTTAACACCAAAAGCGTCAACAGCGTCAGGTTTACATAGACAATATATGGTGGACGCGCTTCTCGGAGTGTCGAGAGCGTCCCGTGCTTCCTGTGGCGGTGTCATGGTAGATGCGAGCGTCGATGCGGGTCAGCAGGTCGTCAAACTGGGCGGAAGTAGCGCTGAAAGCAACTCTCGTCCGAGCACAGCTCTGGTGACGCCAAGCCACTCTCTGGATAATGTAGAGGAGGCAGCGTGTTCAGCGCGGAACTTTCTCCATTCACCCACACTTCTCTATACCCCTCTAACATCAGTGTACACACTGAGTCACACCAAAATACATCTGAACGGAAGCACCGCCTTCTCAACACAATAATGTTCCACCACTTCAGTCACTGGGTGAATTATGAACTTAACTGATTGCCACAATGTCATCCATTGTATGAACACTACCAGCAACAGAGAAGCCCCTCCCCTAAATGCACTCAACGTGCTCTCTTCCGTGCTCTTTGACGCTGGTGACAAACATCTGCTTTAATGAGCACAAGCGTCCAACTCGGGCGTGAGGCATAATTTTGATGCACGTATTGCATTTGGTGTGAACGCAGCATTAAGCTCAAATACAGAGCCAAGAGATGGATGAGGGGTCCAGAGTCCTTTCAGAAGACTTTAACTTACAATACGATCAAAGTTTAGGATGGATTATTGACTAAATAAAGCCAAAACAAAACCTTACATACTGCAGCTTTAACAAGTTAAACTAACGTCTAAACAAATCTTGAATGGTTTCCTCAAAAAGCAAAGACCTCATCTAATGCTTTTTGTGATATGCTCACACTAACCTGACGTCCATATAAGGTGTCGTTGAAATGATGGTTCTGCACTATGTAGCCATACGGTCAGTGTGTTTCTCAGTGAGGTCTGAATGATAAACACTGGACGATAATCACTCCCATATGTGTCTGCATAGTTGAGCTCCACCAGCACAGCGCAGCACTCTGCTCATTTAGACACAAAAATACACTCAAATTACCTTAGAAAATGAAAGAAAAAAGAAAGAAAAGTTCCTCACTTGATTACAGTCCTGTGTAAACTTTTACCCGTGGTCGGGACATCTGCTTCCATTTAGTGCTCCAGGATACATACCTACACATTGAAATTCATACACGACTCCAGGAAAGCTCAGGGACTGGAACAATTCCAGTTTTAGAAGCTCCTCCAAAATATGCCCCGAGTAGATGGATTCCAACGTGGAGAGGGCTTTGATTTGGTTGCAGATACCTCAACCTCTCGAATCTCTTCATTCATGCTCGCTAAAGTTTTGAGAGATTTACTTACAATCAAAGCAAATGTTCAGTTTGTGTTGCTTCATCCCAATGTCTCATTACGTTTCAGGAGCTGTGGAACATAAAGGGTTACACGATAGTACATTTTTACCCTGCGGTTTTACAAGAGGCCAGCTACGCTACACCCTCCACTCGGTTAGAGGTCGAGCAATGGAACGAGATGTCAAATAATGAGTGAGATTAAAGTCGAGTTTGAAAACATTTGTAGGAAGTCGGGGCTGTTGTTACTTTAGCAGAAGTTGTAAAAGATACAGCTGAGATTTGGATGTTGAAAACGACTTACAGCATAAATTAGTACATGGATTATATTTCCTCCTGCCATTTTTCTTTTAGTATAGTATATCTAGGAAATCCATCCATCTCCCTAAACTTAGAAAACTTTGTTTTTAAAGTAACTTTCACTATTCACAGTAATTTTTAAAGTTTGTAAGACACTTGAGAAACCCAACACCATTGCACCTTTATAATGCCGTCCCATTACATACAGACATTAATGAGTTAAACCTACTTTCTGATGTACATGATTAGTCCTGACTAATAATCCAAGCCAAAACTTGCTAAAATTTGAGAAATGAAATCTTGACATGAGACAGACAGAACATCTAATATTGCTTTCTTTATCCCAGTGATTTTTAAGCTTATGAATGTGAAGTCATTGGTGATGTCAGAGACTTTGTTGGCTCAATAAAGCGAGTTTAGCAATTGTTTAAAATAAATCTGAAGCATCACAATGTAAAAACCTTTAACGCTGCCAAAGACATAGCGTAGGCCTCATAAATCAATAAATCAAAGGTATTTCTTCCATAAAACGGGAGAATTTACTCACAAATGTGGAAAGTTGATTGGCTCCTTGACAGATTATGTTTGACTCCATCACAAACTCGTCAAATTCCATAAATCTGTGGAAACACCAGAAATGTGTTTGTGGGCATCAGTAATGGATGAGAAAAAACATATAAATGAATTACAATTTTAAAAATGGTATTAATAGTTGCCAGCAATCTATGCCAAAAATAAGTTAAAATTAAAATCTTGACATAATTTGAAGCTGAACTGTTTGTGCCATTCATGTTGTTTTCATATGTTGGTGTTTGGTTTACATCCCACAGTCATTATAGAGCAGTGATTTTTCAACCTTGGGGTTGGGACCCCATGTGGGGTCGCCTGAAATGTGTAGTTATTGTTAAAAAATTAAAACAATTTTTGATTAAAAATACATTTTTACATTACTTTTTTTAAAATTAAAACACACTTAAACAACTGTATTCCATACTTTGACTTTGTCAAATATAAGTCTAGTTCAAAGAAAATGCCGTACAAAAATATGAGCTTGCACAACTTGTAATACAGTGTAACAAATATGATCAAAAACTAATTGGAGACAAAGAAATTGTCTTCTTGATATAAAAATAGGATCATGATTCAAAAAAGGTTGGGAATCCCTGTCATAGAGGCTCTATTCCCATACATACCCACCCATTTCTCATCTTTTTAAATCACTTTTCTGGTTTAATTATAGTTTTTACAGCTTCTATTTCTTCTGATTGCCATTGTACTAAAATTATTGTTTCACTTGAAGAGGTTTCACCTGTCACCCAAGAGGCAGAAGTCTCTGAATAGCCTTGATTATCCTATTGTGTGGCTCATTAGCATGCTAAAGATTAGTGCTTGCAGGATTTAATGTACACAGGAATATGATGTTTCTTAAAAAAAATTCTAGAGTCTCTGAAAACTCAATGGGTCTAGATCAGGGGTGTCAAACTGAGTTTAGTTCAGGGGCCAAATAAGGACCAGTTTGATCTCAAGTGGGCCTGCAGATTTTAGGGCATTTTTAAAGTTCATGTGCCCAAGTGATGACCATATCCAAGAATTAAGTGAGGTATCAGTCCCTGCAGGAACTTCACTTAACATTTCCTTGACTTTTTCTCTTTTTTTTTTACTTTACCAATTTTTGTGTAATTTAAATTATTATCATTATTATTTACTTCATTTTTTTGTTCTTTTATCAATTTGTGATTAAAAATGGCTGCCATCATGTGATGTAAGCTTGGAAAAAGCCCTACAAACAATGTGGAGTTTCATTAAATGTGTGGCTGAAATATCTATAACTGAATTATTTTTTCATTTACACAATATTTGTTTTCTCAACCATCTTTACTTTCTCCTACGGGCCACATTGGAAGCGCTAAAGGGCCAGGTTTGGCCCCCGGACCTTGAGTTTGACACCTGTGATCTAGAGAAAGTTCTGTACAAATAGCTGTCACTACTATTGAAGGTGTGAGGTGAGGATGTGTTGGTGATGAAACAATATAATAATGCTCAGAAGCCAATACACTACAATACGTGTCAAACTCAAGGTCCAGGAGCCAAATTCGGCCCTTTAGATCACCTAATTCTGCCACCTAATTTACCAATTTAATGAAACTCGATAATATTTCTAGGGGTTTGCATTTTTCCTTTATATCACATGAATGCAGTCATTTTTAATTGCTAATTGTGGAAAAAACTCGAAATATTTCCATAAATCTAGAAACTGTGACACAAAATTCCTCTAAATTACACAGATTGGTAACAAAATCATGATTTTTTTTGAAGTAAATTGAACTGATATTGAAAACTAGGGTACAATGATGTTAAAATAGTGTTTTTTTTCTCCCCCTATCCTAAAATCTGCAGCCCAGATCAAAATGGTCCATATTTGGACCCTGAACTAAAATGATTGACACCCCAATATTTATTTAGTCAATATGCAAATGTGGGAACAGTTGTAAAAGGTCAAAGTGATCAGATCTGCCAACAAACTTAATATATAATTTATATATATATATAAATATATAATGCAATGGCTTTTATTTAGTTGTAGTAAAAAATGCACCCACAAGAGGTCAGGCTGGTCCTGTATAAACAACACAGAATATAAGGTGGTGATGTGAAAAACATTTACTACTAGTCCAACTTTCTCTATTTATTTCAGGAAGTGAATTAACATAGTTGGGTTTGTATGATTTAAAATAAAGAACCTTACACTAATAATATTTAAAAAGGACAGATCTGTAATATATAATGTAGGAGTTCAAGATTGAGACAAACATAAACTTACATTGTATTTATTGTTGTAAATTCCTGCCCTTTGCATTATTCTCATGTTTAAGGTCTGAAACACATTGTAGGTGACATTAAAGGCTTAGAAGTGCAGAGGACCAGGAGGCCAAGGGCAGATGGATGTTCAGGGTCCGGATGCAGGCCTGGTTTGATCCTTCCAGACAAAAAGGTCATAAACCCACCTGATCACTTCACATCATCAATCCTCGTGACCTGACGTGGTGACATTTTCTAGAGGCCTCAGGGTGACCCTCTGGCATTTAGCATGCACAAGAAATAAAGAGGCTGAAGAACGTTTTAATCTGCAAATGAAAGAGGAATCAACTTTGATCAACAAGATCCACCAAATGCATCTTGGAAAACATGTTTGTTTTTTTTCATCAAATAATCAGGAATAATAGTAGATCCATTTTCACGGGAAATCATTTTAAAGAAACATAGCAATTTTAAAACGTGTGCAAAAAACTCAAAAAAAACAATCACATTTATACCTGGTTTAATTCAATTTTTAATTTATTTAAATAATTCTACTAACAATAAGGCCCAACATTAAATTCGATATTTAAATGTTTGTGTTTTGCACATCCTGCAGATTTAGTAACCAAAGCTGACAATATATTCTTAAAGTGTCACATCAAACATAGTGAACTAAAGTAAAGCTGCTGATGAACATTTTATAAACGGTACCTGTATTTTATCCAGAAGTTGTTCCCGTTCACTGTTGATGCACTTTACTGGCAAGCGGAGTGACGTCATACAACGTTGAACATGATAAATAAACCAGAACAAAAATGGCACCAAGCAAATCATCGCGTCTTCCCTTCGTCTGGTGAAGAAACACAAAAATCAGTTTACAAGAACGTCGTAAAAACACCTCTTAAATATTGGAAATCTAACATCGATCATTCTACAGGATTCCCAACCCCACAATGCAACGTGTGAAACTTTTTTGAAGTTGAAGTCACATGACCAATTGTTAACAGTCATTGTCACTGTTTTTTGGGAAGAAATCCCTTTTCTTCATTGATCTATCAGTTATACACTATGGCTTTATCTGTGCTGTAAAAAAAAATGCTTATTGATCCCAGCAGCTTCTGAAAAATGTATTTTCGTTGATCCATTATTTATTTATCCATGATCCCAGAGCTGCACAAACTATTCATTTTGGCTAAACCGTGGTTCGGTTGCAAGATAATAACCTTTTTCCTTTCATTTGTTTTCTTTATTGTTTTGTTTGTTTATGTTTTTTTCTTTTTTTTCTTATGTTTTTGTTCATTTGTTTTCACTTTTTTCATTTGTTTTCTTTATTAATAATTTCTTTGTCTTTTTTCTTTTTTTTTTTTTCTTTTTTTCATTTTCCTTTTCTTTTTTCTTCATATTTTTCTTTTTTCCCTTTTCTTTTTCAGAATTTTTTAATTCATTTTTTGTTTTTTGTCTTTCTTTTTTCGTCTTTTCCATTTTTTTCCCATTTTGTATTCTTTAATTTTGTTCCCTTTTTTTTAATAAATAATTAACTTTTCTTTTTTTTCTCCTTAATTTTTTTGTCTTTTCTTTGCTCTTTTTTTTTTCCTTTTTTTTATACAGACTCAACCCAAACTTTAATTAAATCTTCTCACAAACTGCAAACATAAGATCCTTCCCTCACTATAACATCCATAGGAAAACTTTACAGTCTTTGGCTGTGTAAACACTCATATCAGAAATGTTATGTTATACTTTAAAGACAGTGCTGAGTTTCTTTCATCCTATACAGTAGCTACATTTGTTACATGGTCTGTTTAAAATAGAAATACACCTCTGATAATGACGTCTTATGCAGGCGTTGTTCTTCCAGTGCGTGGGAAAGGTGCTTGATTTCCTTTGTAAGACTAAAAAGGGCCAAAAGTAGCATCCGTCAGGAGAGAAAAGCAGTGTTACTCACAGGGATTACCTCCATCGAGTGGAGCTCCTGACCTGCATCATCATCATCATCACACTGCTGTGTGTGTGTGCGTATGTGCCTCTGAGCAAACATACACACAGTTTGTGTACCTGTGCACCACATGCATGTGTACAGTATATGCATAGACTACCTACACACTCTGATGCTTACACCTACGTCTATATCCAGCCTTTGAAGATGCATTGGTGTGGGAAACACAGAGCCTGGGATAGTCCAACACTGTCAGGTCTCACACACCAAGTATTAGGTTTATATTATCTGATCAATGATAGTCTGGTACACAAAGTAACAGCAGTAGACTGTATGTTGGTGCAAAGTGGCCTTCTACAGTTAAGGATGTAAATATATATATAACATCTTTTTAATATTTCTTTTAATGAACAAAAATTATGACAGAATTCTATATTTGAGCTAAAAATTCCTTTTTTGATCATGCAAAATGCAGAGTGTGGGTTTGAAGAATCTTTGAATCTTATATTAATGTAGTTATGTATATGGCGTAGTGGTTTACACATACGCTTCACTTCAAGAAGGTCCTGGATTCAAGTTTTGGGGTGAACACTTGTTCTGCCTATGCTTGCATGAGGATTCCTCCCACAATCTGAAAACATGGTTGTTAGGTTGATGGGAAAACCCAACCTAGTCCATAAAATATACACAATATTATTATTATATCTATAGCGCAGTGGTTAGCACATCTGCCTTGTTAGAGCCCGAAATGTAACAAGACCCGGATTGTTATAAAAAAAAAAAGTAATAAAACCTGAAATGTAATAAGTGATCAATAATATAACAAGATACTGAGCCCAAAACATAATTTTTTTTTAACCTTTTTTAATATATAAACAGGTTAAAAAAAAATTCTATATATGAAAATAAGGGAAAAAAATTACCAAAAATGTTAAGGTTCTTAAAAAAAGTCTTTAATAATATGTATAATATAGTATTATATATATATATATATATATATATATATATACCCAGCAACCTGGAAAGAAAAAGAAAGCAGGTCAGAAAATAGATGGAAATATATATAGATATACGCATTTATGCATACTATTACACTCTACATTAAAGCAATAGGCCCTTTAATTCATAAATAATTAAAATTATTACACTATTAGTACACTGCTCCATAATGTAATAACAAAAAGTAAAAGTTTTTACGTTTCGGGCTCAGCTTCTTGTTACAATATTGACTAGTTGTAACATTTTGGATTTTATTACATTTTTTAAAATAACATTACAGGTCATTGTTGCATATCTGGTGTCAACACGCCTCACAGGAAGAAGGTCCTGGGTTCAGCCCTGGGTTGAGTTTGCATGTTCTCCCTATGCTTGTGTTGGGTTTTTCCTCCTACAATTTAAAACAAATGACTTTTAGGTTGAAGATGGACCAGTTAAGCAAGTCCCTTAATAAACCCTTAACTGCTCGTGTTATACACTGCTTTGGATAAAAAAGCGTTTGATAAATGAAATTATAAACTTGTAAGCACAGGAAACACTTAGTCTTTTTTTTTTTTTGTATGCTTTCTATTCAGAAAAAAGAAAAACCCATCTTCTGTAAAGGTTATGAATGCTGGAGAGTAATGCAATGTAACAGTGTTGGATGGTGGAGGTCAAGTTGTGTTTATGTAACATGCATGACTGTCTCTTTGTATATGTTTGAGTTTTCCACCCCGGGGCTTTAATTAGTGGTGGGGGGGTTGTTCAGTGTTCAGGTATCACAGGTTGTTGGTGGAAACATGATCCATGCGTTAGGGAAACAAAGCCCAGTATTTTCTCAGACCTCCTTTTCATGCAGCTTTATTTGTGTGATGCCTTCAGGGCTGTTGTAAATTACAGCTGTGTTTACAGGCTCTATTTAAAAGAAGCCACATCCACAGGGTGAGTTGGGGGGAAAAGGGAGAAATTGTCATAAGCATTTGGTAGCTTCAGGTTTTCTTTCCTGTGGTTGGGCGTGACTCAGTGGGGGGTTTCTGATGATTAAAAATTGATGAGCAGCTGAGCCGAGCATTCCTGCACTCTTTGTTGCGTGTGTGTGTGTGTGTGTGTGTGCGTGTGTGTTGCTGTGGCTATTGTGAAAGTATCAGATTTACCTCCACTCATATTTCACCTGCTCTGCGTGTTTGTGGGAGTTTATGATCCACAGAAAAGAAGCATGACATCAGGAATGAATGTTGGGGTACAGCCTCCAAACATTCTTAAGCTTCTACATTGCATCATGTTTAAAATATAAATATATATATAACAGCCATACATGATAAACAACATGTCTGATTTATTATTTTTGGTGGGGGAAATTAGTATATAAATTGAAAGATATTTACATTTTTTTTAAAGGTTTACAGCTCTTTACTGCGGTCCTGATTTTCGTTGTGAAAATAAATCACATTTTTCTCATGTACTTTCAGTTTCATTTAGGCACATTTAATTCATTATTTTGACTGCAATGTAGAAAAAAAATTTAAAAAATAAAATAAAATGTATTTTTAACCAGCCACCTATAGAACAAACCTGACAGAAAAAAAATATGCATAGTTGTCACAAAAACATTACTCTTCTTAAGGTTTTAATATTTGACGACATATGTAGACATAAGGAACAAATTATATATATTTAATTATTTGTATATTTGTTTTTATAATTTTTATACTATTTTTTTTCTTCAAAAACTACACTGAACTAAACATAAGTGCAAAAAAAAAAAAAAAATCATAATAATCGTAACATAATCATGCTGTCCTAACTTTAAACATAGAGAGAGACGATGGGATTTAGCATTCTGTGAAACTTGGCTGCATGTCAACTCAACATTAAGGTCACAATGTGGGTGTTTGCAGAAGAAAGTAACGACATTAATATCAGCTCTGGCGTTTTTTGCGTTTGTGAGAGTGCTGCATTCAGGGTCAACCACTGTGTGTTTAATACAACAGGGATCCTCAATTTAGTTCAGTTGCCAAAAACAGATTGCTTGATCTGGGCCGCAGATTTTAGGTGAGAAAGCAAACATTTTTCATCATACATCTGCCGTAGTTTGCACTTACAATCAATAAAGGCTGGGACGCACCAAAAATGTCCAAGCATTATGGGACAGATGCAAACATGCAGGATCTTTGCTTAAATTTCCTTTATTTTGTGATACATTTTTAATTAATTTCAGGAAATAAATGAAGTATAACATGAGGGGGTACTTGTATAACATGAAAGAATAAGGGGTGCATGATTTAATGAATTTGGAATCTCTCCGTGTTTTTCAACCAGGGACCCCAAGCAGCGTCTTGCATATAGCTAGAAACGCCTCTAACTATAGTCAGTAGGGGTGTGCATTACCATGAATCTGACGATACAATACGTATCAAGATTTGCATATCACGATACGATACATCCCGATACTAAACAATACAATGTACCGTACTTTGCAATATCAATAATTACAAATGTCACCTTTAAAAGTACAAAATGGTATGAAATGCAATTTCCTTCATTTAAAAAAATACTTAAGAACGAGTAAATGGTATTTAACTGTAATTCAAGTACCAATATCAAAAACAAGTGGTATGTTTATCAAACTGTCAAATTATAGTTTTCAAAAAAAGTTAAACTTTTGTTTTACAACAGATTCTGATTCAGTGTCCGATATGTTTTATGAAAAAAAAAGTGCAATTAACGTCCAAGCTAAAATGGATTGAGGAGTGAGGTAGTTTAACAAGGTCTGATGGTGCGTTCACTGACACCTAGTGACCAGGCGTTTACGTGCTATGTTAGCACAATTAAATGTTTTTTTTTTTTTGTTAAAAAGTATGACTAAAAAAATTGATATGGACATTTTTTGTGATCGATACGATAATCGTGTGGCGAAATATCGCGATATATCACCATGTCGTTTTTTTTCTTACACCCTTAATAGTCAGTATTTTATGCTTGCAATAAACCAGTGATCACTGTTAATGAATGAATACATTAATCAATCATTGAATGAATGCTGAGGGCAGGGTTGCGGTCAATTTTAATTGTAATCATAATAATTAATTACAATTATCGTGTAATTGTAATTCAAATAATCTGTTGCAGTCTTAATTGTAATTGAATTCAGATAATTGACTTTGTAATTGTAAATGCCATGAGCATTTTACAAAAATGTGTCAATTATAATTTGACGCAAAAGTATCATGTTACAGTTTTACACACAATTAGGTAACTATTAATAAAATGTTTCATATCAAGCTTTCCCACATTTTACCATTGAAAAAAATATACAAAAGTAGCCGTATACGGACACAAAGGGTCAGATGCCCACACCATAAAAATCTATATTTTCATTGATTAGGAAGCCTAACAGGGTAACCAATAGATAGAAAATAAAATAAATGATAGATATTTGTTTTTAGTGTATTTTACAGCTGGTTTAGGACCTGTGTTAGCATTAGAGATGCTAACAGAAAGCTAACACAAGTGGAAGGTTAACTTTTGTTAGGTATTTATTTCAGGCTCAGTAATTGTAATTGAACTTTAGTAATTGAGAACGTGGTTGTAATTGACTTTCTGAGGATACAAAATAATAGTATTTTAATTGTAATTGGTGGAAAAGAAAATACTGGTGACTGTAATTGCAATTGAACATTAATAATTAAAGATGTATTTGTAGTTTTTTGTTAAATGAATGTAATTGACCCAAACTCTGGCTGAGGGCATAAAATAGTAGTTTTAAATAAAAAATAAAATATGTAAATGTACCACTGATGTGGTGGGGGGGCAGTAGCAGTAAAACCCCTCCGCTGCTGCTGCTGCTGCTGCTGCTGCTCTTCATCCTCCTCCTCATCCTCATCGTCATAATGCAGATGACGGTGGAGCATCGCTGGGCTTCGGATCATCAGCTTTAGGCGGCTTTGGATCAGCTGTGGTCGGACTTTAATCCGCACAATGTGTGACTGTGACCGTGAATAAACCGGATCGTTTCACTGGACGAACATCACGTGGTGGAGATGAACAGCGCGGATCCTGCTTCTGTTAAAGTGTTGACTTTCAATCAGCGGTAAAGTGTCTTTATCATCTGTTGCATTCATGGCTCTTCTACTGCTGTTATGGTTTCTCTGCACCACTCATGCTTGCTTGATTAATTCACACTAAAAAAAACAAAAAAAAAACTGCGTTTATTCTGCACAGAAAAGTGAACCAGGACCGAGTTTGTCCATCATTATAATTTTTATTTATTTATTCATTGATGGCTTAGAAACGAAAAGCATCAGAAATGCTGACGTTGCATCCAACACAAAATGACAATGTATTTACTCGTTTATATGTATGATATATTTAGCAATACACTTCATAATGTATGTATTTATATGTGCATAAATATATGCACACATATATTATAAAGTGTATTAATACATATATTAATATGTATGAGTAAATAATATTGTCATATTTTTCAATATATAGAAACCGTCAATTTCTTATGTACTTTTCAATATATTATTTGATATATCTTTTATATGTATTGTAATTAAATATATTTTTATGTTCATTTTCAGTCAGTAGTATAGTGATAGTCAATATGTAGAAAAATACATTTTCTTTGCAAAACCAGTTGGTTTTAATCTAAAAAAAATAAATAAAATGTATTAGTTGGATTTAAAGGAAACAAACTGGTTTATTCATTTGTTGGTTGCTTAGTGTTCTTTGAATTACATAGTGTGTGCACGGAAAGAAATTAATTATTTATGACATGCTTTCCAGCTCAGGGCAGAGTGGAGGCACATGCAGGTGTGTGTGTGTTTTAGTGTGTGTGTTTTCGTGTGTGAGGTGTGCTGCTGAATGAAGATGTGCACCATTGAGTCTGTGCAGCACTTCATCTCCATCTTCTCCTTCTTCTGAGTGGAATAGAAATGCCAACACAGCAGCTAATGTTGTAGATTATTATTATTAATTTAAGCAAAGCTCTAAAGATTTTGACTGTAGGTCAATAACACACATGCTGCACCATCCATTTGTGTGAAGAAAACATGTTACACACACAAAATGACTCTCATGCTGCAGGAAACATCTTTTCTGGGTATTTTTCCAGTGTTTTCATTGATTAACTTTAACCTTAAAACCCTGTGTGGGGGGATTTTAATTTATGTCAACATAGTGGTGCAAAAGCTGTGTTTGTGCCAATCACTGATGCTGTGATACTTATAAAACACAACTTAACTCTCGTTGGATGTCTAGTGTATATTTCCAGTCAACAGAATGGATTATTTGTAGATGTATTCATACCAGGTTAGGTTAGGTAGCTTCTAGAATAAAGCAGAATATATTGGTCCAACTTAAAGCTACTGGGGACAAGGGATGGGCAATATGGACTAAAAAAAAAATCCCAATAAGTTCTGGTATTTATCACGATAACGATAAACATCACGATAAATGAAAAAAAAAAAAAAAAAAAAGCTATAAATAAAATAAAACAATTCCCAACTGAAAGTGTAAACTGGTTCCTTACAAACACAAATATATTTGAATACATCAACACATTAAAACAGGCTAAAATAGCTGCTGACTCAGGGTTCATGAGCTGATATTTTATGGAACGTATCAGTGCATGCAGATCACTCTATTAGTGTTATTGTACAAAATTAATTTATTTCCTCACTTAAAATGAAATTATTTTCTCAAAAAAAAAAGAAGCACAAATAACTCAGTGTTTTTACTGTTGCTGAATCTTGTCTCATTCATCTTATGAGTTACAAAAAGTTATGGTTAATAAATAACTCTATGATTTCCTATCATTAAACCAGATCAAGCTGATGATTTAATCATTCAGTATATTTTGGTGTAATAATCTCAATAGTTACATTAGTCTAATGGGACCAGCTTTGTCTGTGAACATGTGAAATATAATTTAAAAATATTGCGTTTCACAAGTTTGGACGGATACATAGTGACATTAATATTATGATAACATTTATTTCACACATGTTTAGTTTTGATTCTTCCATACAAGTGTTAAATAGGACCATAAACAAATTGATGGCTCTCTGTGGTCATCTTTTTATCTGGTCTATTATTCCTTATGTGGAGTGGTTAGCGTTAGCTCTTAGCCCAGTCTGTGTGTCGGTTGGTTAGCTTAGCATAGTTAGCTTTAGTTGAGTTTCCAGTTCATAATCGTTGCTACGGGTTCATCTCTGTCCCCGTGTTTCTGGAATTTTGAGTAGATCTGATGGAGGAACTATACAATATGGTCATTTCCCTTTATCTGTCAGCAAGTTTGGATGATTTTAAGGAGTTTAATTCTTTTTTTTTTTTTTTTATTACTAGTGGCTAAAATGAAGCTTACATGCTAGCTAGCACATGTTTACGAAGCTTCAGAAAACAAATGAAAAATACTGAGTTGAAAACTCTGCACACAAACATCCGTTCCTTCATGAAAATGAGTGAAGAGCCAGAAAATAATGAAAGTAGAGGTCGACCGATATATATTTGACCGATTTTTTATTTAGTTCTTTAGAGTAACATTAAAGGGAAAAAAAAGAATATAAAAAAAATCCATTAGGATGTATGAATATGCAACAAAAAAAGTAATAATAGCATTTGCATCAGTGGTAGAAGCCAATAGGCTTACAAATAAAAAGCTGATATAATAGGATAAGGATATAATATAATAGTGCCTGATCAAATCAAATGATTTTTGTTTTACTTGGTTATAATCAGAGTTCTATTGGTGTATTTAATTTAATTTCTAGTATGTACATTTATATCATGAGTGTTTCAATTGTCTTTCATAATCAATGTGCTTTAAAAAAAAAAAAAAGTATATCGGCTTCTAAAATCAGCTTTAGATATTGGTTAGGGATGCACCGAAATGAAAATTTGAGGCCGAAGCCAAATAAAATATAAATGCTTAGCTGAATATCGAATGCGGTTGTTAAGTTTTTCACTGTTTTTTTAAATAGTGCATAAATAGCCTAGAATACATTTTTAGACATGTTTTTTAAAGAAAGTAAATGTTTATTGAATATTATGACATTTTTTAAATATTCCCGTAGCCTTTGCTTTTCAAAAAAAGCACAACAAAGTTTTTCATTTATATCAGCCCTTCAAATAAAACAAAACATGCATTCCAAAAAAAGCTGAAAGTGCATTAAAGGGGAGGTATGATGAAAAAAATCACTTTATAATGGTTTTGATACAGTGATATACATCCTTTAGCCTCATTCAGAGGGACAAAGATGAAAAAGTTGTGTTTCCTCCCACCCTTGTTATTTCACATTTTGTAAAGTCAGTTTTAAATGGGCGAGTTGGATTTTGCCCACGTTGGTAGGTGACATCACCTAACACGCCTCCTAGAATGTGAGCTCCTCCCTCTCCAACTATCTAACCGCTAAAACAACACTGCTGTTTAATATAGAATATACATTGTACTTTATTGCCATATATGTAAATGCAGAGCAGAAAGGAGAGAGTCCGCTGTGTTTGTGTGCGGAAAGGAGGAGCTGCTGCTGCAGCAACGCGCGCACACTTTTCCGACTGTAAATCACTGCACGTTGTTTGATTGCGTCACTTGCTACCATTTGGCATTGCTTTTAACTCACCAAACCGAAGGCCGAATGTTGCTTTTTTTTTGCAATATTGCAATATATTTTCCAAATTTATTCGGTGGCCGAAAATTCGGTGCATCCCTAATATCGGTCATTGGATGAATTTTTTTTTTTTTTTTAATCGGTATGTGCATCGGCCTTTGAAAATCCCACATCAATCGACCTCTAAATGAAAGTTAGAGAGAAAAGCTTGAGATAAATCCACACCAGACAAAGAGCACAGCTGGTAACCTTCCCTGTCCTCCATTAGAAAGGACAGGACAGCAGTGAGTAATGAAAGAACGTTTTACCTCTTTTTGTCTGTCATCCTTCTTTGGTCGCGGCGTTCAGTGACTTCTCATTGGCTAACTGCCATCATTCTGGAGAGTTTGGCTCTATTCTACAAACTAAATGAGTACATTCTGTCTACTATATATTATAAATATGATTTATATACTTCAGAGTTTCCCCAAGTAGCGTTTCTAACCTACACTCAGGCTAAATATCTTTGATTCTCCACCTTTGAAAGTTGTGAAAATATTTTAAGTGAGAAAGTAACCAAGTCGAATATCAACATGTGCTCATTTTATCTATAAAACTCATGGAAACACATTTTATTTCAACATTTTAGAGATTTTCGGAGACCCTTAATTGTGCTACTGACAAAACTTCCGGTTAACTTCAAAACAAGAGCCCTATTTACAAATACGTTAAAAAACTAATGGAAGACAAGAAGAGATGCTTTTATTTTGAAAAGGGGATGTTTGATTTTTAGCTTGAAACCAGTCCCGGGACATTTTTACGTTTCGCTCGCAATGCATCATGGGGCGGCTCAGTATGACTAGTGTGCCCACCGTTCATACTTAAACAAGTTCGGATGAACTACGGCCGGGCCGTGAAACGTCTCCACGTCAAATAGCACGTGCCACGTTCCCTGGAATTCAGTGAAATGACTCGGTTCCACAGAGTAAAAAAAGGTCTTCGAGAGGCTCTTAACATCCGCTCATAGAATCTGGTAAAAATGGCAGAGAAAACATGAATATGGTGTAAGTTACCAATTAATATAGTTGTAGATATTGCAGCACACAAATTCAACAAAACAATATTTTCAAGACTCACAGATTTCTCACACTTACATCACATGATAGCAGTCACTTTTAAACACAAATTGTTGAAATAATTTTTTTTTTTTTTTTAATTGCCAAATCCTGCAATTTTTTTTCTCATTTTTCCCATAACATTTCCTGAAAATAAATAGAAATTGGTTACAAAAAGAAATACATTTAAATGAAGATCCCACAGAGACTGTGGGATGTGGAAATGCAAACTGGAGCACAAATACTCAACTAAATGAGTTTAAAACCCTTGGTTTAACACAATAATCTTAATCCTCAAAACCCAACCCTCCCAGTTTAAAGATGTGTGCCGTTGGACTTAAGGCAGCGTCACTCTTTGCTAGGTGTTAGCGCCGTGTAGCACAACCAGCTACAGTACATCTCCCATACCATAATACCATGCATTAAAATAACGTTGATTGAGATATTTATTAATACTATTCCTGATCAATGATCATAGTATTCCTTTTCAAACAGGTGAAGGTAATATTGGTTCAATTGATTCAAGTGTTTTTTTTTTACTCTTTTTTTTTTGTTTTTGACCTTATTTTTATTTTTATTACTCACATGTTTGAAATAAAGTCTTTATTCATTCATTCATAGCATTTTCCAGAGGTGTAAAGACAAGAGTGCTCATATCATACCCAAGTAGTCAGTCCCTCCAGGATTTCCCAAGCATTTTTTGTGATTGTTACGGGGTGAAATGCCTGATTTCACGGGCCATTTTTTCAAAAGTTGAGATTTTTTCAATCCCAAAACATACTTTACTCACAATAAAGTTAATTGTTTCTACCAATTATAAAACATATTGACCAGACATGTTCTAGAAAACACCAACACAATTTTGCAAAACATGCACTTTTTTTTTTTTTAGCTCATACACTAAGCATACCCTGAATGCAAAAGGTGCAATAGTTTTTAATCAAAATGATCATCAGAAGTTAAAGTCAGTAAACAATATTGGACTTATTTAATCTTAAAGTGCTTAACATGAACCTGTCATGAAGACATATTTCTTTAAGCATAACAACAACAAAAAAATACAAAGTATTAACGAACATACTGTATGTAATGATATTGTGTGCTTCCTGTTTGTTCTCCCACATGGGGTTGTGCACTGGCTTGCATTCTCTTGACGTGCTTTGCAGAAGCAAAATGTTTGTCCATAGACGACTTCCGCTTTTGCTCGATGATAACATTGCATTTTTAACAAAAAAGTTTACCTCCACTCTTATGAAGCAACGTTGGGTAATGTTTGGCACAGTCCTTAGCCGATACGTTTGTAAGCAAATGCAAGGTATTTCTATCGCACATGACTCAATTGAATGCTTTATCCCGGTGTAGTGAAAAATAATACTACGTATGAAAGCTTCCTACAGGCGCATGCGCACTAATAGCGTAGTAAATATTTACACATTTACGTACAATATTTTGCTACCTTAATTTTTCCCACTAGATGAAACCTAACCCTAAAAATTAAAGGAAAGATTATTGGCCTTTCTTTCAATTTGACGAGCACACATGGTGCGGATGCCCACTGTCTACTGTAGGAAACTTTCAAGGTAGGTTTATTCTACATTACACCGGCACTGGTTGAAAACAGGCATTTTCTTCTTTGTAGGTTCCTTGTAAGCAGCGCAAAGCATAGACATAATATACGTAAACCCACCACTCTATTGGGCGGCAGCAGACGATGCGGCGTCTACGTATACATGTCCATGGCCCAAAGCCCATAGTACATCCTCCGCTACTTCCGTAGCAATTACAAGCCCTAAAATGCCAAAAAATAATGATAAGCAGCCGCATATTTATGTTTTTTTTAGTGACGTTGCGGGAAAGTCGCAAGCTTTTGGAAAAATTCCATTGCCGCACTGATTTCTCGGAGTTTGCTTGATTTAGCGTTAATAGTTGCGATTGTAACGTCATGAAATCCGGGAGGGACTGAGTAGTACTGTTACTTGATTGTAATTGTACTCAAGTACAAGTAAGTCATATATAAAATCCAAAAGTAGCTCAATTAAATAGTACTTAAAGTAAAAGTTACTAGTAACTTTCACCCCCCACGTTTATTTTTAGTAACCTTGCCACGGTTCTCTTACATCCAGTAAACATCTTGTTATATAAACTTAAAAGGAAAAGACCATATCTTGCAAAATTGGAACTTAATTTATTTTCCACAAAGGCATCTGTATAATAAAAGGTTTGTCAAAATATATATATTTTTTAATGTAAAATAACCCCAGTGAATTTAATTCAATTTAGAGTTCATAGATTTAAAGTTTTGTCTGTTTTTTGCACGGTGAATTACATTTAATGTGATTGGTCGGCAATGATGTGATGTTGCATTTGATTGTCGTCTGATTTTTTTCATTTTTTGTAGTTCCCTAACGTTTCTTGATCATTTTAAAACAAAAATTAATGATTTTCTCAGTAAAGGTTGGGTGTAGAAATGTAATGAATTATTTTACTTCTTTTAAAACCTATTTAAGTACATGTAAAATGACTGATTTAGAAATATACTCAAAAAAAAAAAGTACAGGTACCCAAAAAAACTACTCAATTACAGTAACGTGAGTACTTGTAATCCATTACTTTCCACCTCTGGTATTTTCAAAGGAGGAAACATCTACATTTTTATCTAAACCAGTCCAAAGTCAAAATATGAATTCTTCAGTATGTGCATGAGAATGAGAGGATGCTCTGAAATCATAGAGCCACAAACCAAAGCTTATTAAATAGTTTTCTTCTGCAAATGTGTGGGTAGTAGTATTAGTAGCACTTCATCTTCTTCTGAGATGCGCACATCTCATAAACCCTTTTCCTCAGAGGAATTTTAAAGCGAGGATGAGAATAAATGGAAGAGCGAAGAATGTGGTCTGTGTCCTAATCACCTTTGTTCAGAGCAGGAGGAAGAGGGTGTGTTGGTAAGCAATGATCCATCCATCCATCCATCCATCCATCCATCCATCCATCCATCCTGTAGCACCCAGGCACAAATCTGTCCTTTTAGCTTGAGTACATTATGTATTAACCTCACTCTGCAGAGGCAGAAACACGACTACAGAAGCAACAGATTGAATTAGAGTGAGGGGATGTGTGCCAGGAGGAGGAATATTAAAGCACCACCATGATTATCACATAGTATAGATACTAGGGGCATCCCTATTCGGCCAATACGCAAGGCTGCAATATTGGTATCATATCGGAAATGAAAAAGTTGTATCGGGACGTCCCTAATAAATACCGTACATGCTATATTATTAGGGATGTGTGAAAATTCATGGAGAGAAAAAAATCTGAATAATTTCGATTAATGGTGATGTCATGTTTTAATCAATCAAGATATGTTTAAGTAGAAAACACTCTTTATAATAAAGTCTTGCTGTGGAATCCCTGTTTGTTCAGGTCGTCATTATTAATCAATGATGCTTTAGATCAGAGGTGGACAACTTATATCAGAACGAGGGCCACAAAAATGTGTTTGTTTGACCAAAGGGCCACATTATGTACATTAATTTATGTCAGCATTCAGAATAATGACCAATCTGATCATTAACACGGGAAATAATAAAGGGTTTTTTTTTTTTAATTTTGTGTGTTTTTTGTCATTCTGTGTATCTTTGTTTATTGTGTGCATTGCCAATGTCCTTTTATGTATTTTTCTGTTAAAATGTATTTCCTTTAGAGTCATATTGTGTATTTTTGATGTCATTTTTTCTGGAATCTTCTTTGTATTTCTTTGGTTGTATTGTTTTTTTGTCGTACTGTGGGTTTGCAGAGTGCAGAGCATCTTGTTGTATACTTTTGTTATTTTCTGTAATTTTGTATGTTTTTTTGCGTCATTTCGACTATTTTTGATTTTTTTGTGTTACTTGGAGTTTTTTGTGTCTTTTTGTGTGTTTTTGATTAATTTGGTTTGTTTTTCATATTTGTGTGTTAATATTTATGCTGTCCTTTTGTGTGTTTTTGGGTTCATCTGGTTTGTTTTGGTTGGTGTTTTTCATCTTTGTGTATTATTATTATTATTTTTTTTTTTTTTTTGCAGTCTTCTTGTGTGTATTTGTTGTCCCTTTTTGTTTTTGGTGTGTTTTTCTATAATTTTGTGTTTTTTTAATAGTCATTTTGTGTATTTATACTGTCCTTTTGTGGGTTTTTGGAGGCATTTTGTGTTTTGTTGTTGCCATTTTATACCATTTCTTTCACACAGTTATCTGAGTGCCACATGTGTATGCTTTAAACAGACTATGCAGGGGACCTGATCAAATTTGTTACTGATACATAAGAATTAAAATTTTCTATAAAAAATAATAATGCAATAACTTCACATATTTGTTTGAAATTGTCCAATATTACAAAGCACACGTGAGATTGTATTCACAGTATTGCATCCACACTGTATTTTTCTTTGGCTGTGCGTTATTTAACCTTATTATTCCCCGAATAGATTTGTATCCACATTTAATGACATCAAGCTTTCCAAAGGAATAAAATCCTATAAAAAGTTTTCAGACAAAACGCATTGATCGTTGTTGAATTAGACAATTTAGTGTCCAGCTTGTTCTCTTTAATTTATTGGGAGGATTTTCAGGGTCTTTTTGGGACAGGAGCAGATCAATAGTAATAGAATCAATGTGACTCATAATAAGTAGTGATGCATGAGTTTCTCAGCGATACCATCGACCACTCGGCTGCTTCTGCTGTGTCTCTGGAACAGTTGATGTCATAGTCATTGTGTTGGATAATGCTCAAAAATGTAGGATACAGTCGCATGATTTCTAAGCATTGTGTGTGAACAAAAATTTATTGTAAAGGTGAAGCTGACATTGTTGAAAACGGTTTCGCTGGATAAAAATAGCATTAGTGTCTTAAATACCTGATTAATTGTGGGTTAAATCAGGGGTGTCAAACTCATTTTAGTTCAGGGGCCAAATACAGACTAGTTTGATCTTAAGATTTTAGCAGAAAACATTAGCAAATTTATCATTAATGTGCCCTAGTTTGCACTTCCACGTATAAATTACTTAAAAGGGGGGGATGGGCGACCCGGCATGCACGGGTCGGTTTCAGGCGCGTGGCGGGAGTCCGGGAAGGGGGGCCGGGTCTCGGCGGAGTCTTTTTAACCTCCTCAGAAGCAGTTTTAAACGTTTTGCTTGCCTCAGCCATGACCAGGAGTCGAACAGGCGGAAAAATACTAGCAAAAGCCCAATGAGTATATCCGAGCTTGCGGTCATGTGACTGCTGTAAAGTGATACGTTCTCTAGGTCACATGACCAGGCCAAAGACGGTCCGTTTTTCCAAACTTACATGGTCTGTATTTCAAGAGGGAAGTCCCGCTCGGAGCATTGATACTGTCAGCGCTGTATATTAGCCTAAGGAATCATTTAAAATAACTCACATGGGTCATCTCTTTAGGTCAAAAAGTTTACGGCGTGCCTTTAAGGGACATTACTCAACAACAAAATACACACAATAAGATGTCTTTCACATGGACAATTCAGAAATGTGTACTTTTAACCAGTTTCATGATATTGAATTTTTTTAAGTTTTGTTTTCAATTGTCAAATACGTATTATACAGATCTTGCCAAGTGAACATTGTTCTCGTTGGAGTTTTTATTATTATTTTTCTTCTGCAACTGCTTTGTCCTTGAACTCTTCCTAGGCTATTAATGTAGCACTAATAACACATAAGTCATCTCATAAGGGCAATGTCAAGAATGTGCAGTCGACCTTTTTTGGAACCAAAATGTCAAGGTCAAGGTCGTGTCAAGTGTCAAAAACCAACATTTTCCATTTCTCTACGAATATTTATCGTACAAGTTTGATGCTTACATATATGAAAAGCTCATCTCAAGTATTTTATTTCATTGGACCAAAGCTCTACGACCTACCAGTAAAAAGACTGGTTGGGGTCAAAGTTCATGATGTCACAAAAAATTATATGTGTGTCCATGACCTTCGCTCAAGGTCATATTTACGGTCAAGATCAGTATTCTGTTTTTCCTGCATTATTACTTTCAATTTAATTAGTAAAAAGAACAAACTTGTCAACAAATCCACATACAAGTTGTAATTTTTGTCAATTTATTACATTTTTAATTTATTCAAATACGTATTCGCCTTGCACAGGTCTTGTTGTTGTTATAATTATATATTATTCCTCAACAGAATAGATCAAATTCACTGTAGGGCTACATTGTTTATGACATTACATTATTATATTTTTTTAAGTTTGCAGAAGTAGGGGGTACATGGCTTCAGGTTAATTGTCTGGAGGGGTACGGGACTGTGAAAAGTTTGGGAACCACTGCTCTAAATAATCAGGAAAAGTTAAAGACGTTAATGTAAACTCTTTTTGTTTACGAAAAATAATAATTAAAAAAAAAAACAGTGAAGGATCCCTTTAAACACCTGATTAATTATAGGTTAAACACTAACGGTCATCTGATTAGTCTGATTATAGAGTTGAATTGTTCGGCAGTGGATAATATCAATGCATTTTATGATGTCACCTTTTTTATGGTAAAATTTAGCACAGAAGTAGCACAAAAAAGGCCATAATTGTCTCCATTATGCCTCATTAAGTCTTCATTATATTAGTTTTTAGGTATTCATGATTATAAAACCATTATAAGATTCTATTAGTCATATTTTAAAGCATTTACCATCCCACCTCTGAGTGTGTATTTGACTATTTGAGCAGCAGTCAGCTGTTCAGCCGTTCTCCATTTATCACTGCAGCCTATAACTCAATCAGCATCCACATCTGAATCAGATACTCCAGGCCAGTCTCTATTCAACAGGAAGTCCTACCCCACACACACACACACACACACACACACACACACACAGAGACTGAGACGAGAGGAGACATAAAGGGGAAGTAAAGTTTAAAAAAAAAAGGAAAAAGCATTGATTATTGAGCATCAATAAGAAGACAAGGCAGATGCTGCAACTGCCTATTGTGTCTTGTGTGTGCAGTGTGTTAGTGTGTGTGTGCAGTGTGTGTGTGTGTGTGCAGTGTGTGTGTGTGCAGTGTGATGCAAGGTAAACAGGGGCTTGTGTTGTGTATTTGACCATGTCTTTGTGTTGCAGCTCTGCCTCAGAGGACTTGGGCTGCAGGCGTGGAGACTTCAGCAGGAAACACTATGGTTCAGTGGAGCTGGTAAGTCCCGCCCACAAACCTTTTTTCATTGTTTTTTTAACACCACTTTCACTTTATTTCTCCTCTTTTTTGTCACTTGGCATTAAACTACAACAGAGGGTTAGTGGTGAGTCATGTTACACTGGGTGTCGTCCAGCATGGATCTCAGTGGGTGCTGATGCTCCTGTGTTTCCCACTGATGCTGCTAGTGTGAACTAAGGGTGTAAGAAAAAAATCTATTTGGCGATGTATCGCAATATTTCACCACGTGATTATCGTATCGATCCAAAAAATGTCCAAATCAATTATTTTAATCATGTTTTTTTTTTCTTTTTTTTCACTTGTCTGCACATGCCATCAAAGAAGTGCAATCATTATGAGACAGCAATATGTTTTGTTATTGCAGTAAAATAAATTGATTTATTTTGTTGCTTAATTGTGACCATCACCAGCCCTCCCTAAGGAAGTCTAAGAAATCTTTTATTATAGGGAGGATAAAAAAAGGGAGAGCAGTGTTACACCTAGGTGGAGGGGGAGGGGGAGGGGGAAGGGAGCAGGAAGGAGAGACTCAAGGTAGGATTTTTTTTTTTTTTTTTAACTAAAAAAACATTTAATTGCACTACATTATTGTGCATAGCATGTAAACGCCTGGTCCCTAGGTGTCAGTGAATGCACCATCAGACTACCTCACTCCTCAATGCGTTTTATCTTGGAAGTTGATTTTTCATAAAACACCACCGTTTCAATGTTCTCGCCAGTTTAAAAAATTGAAATACATTTAATTTCATTCCATTTTGTGCTTGAAAGTGAAATTTGTCTTGTTTAGTATCTGGATATATCGTATTGTGAATTGTATCATCAGACTCATGGCAATGCATACCTTTAGTGCAGTGGTTCCCAAACAGGGGTACAGGGGCACATTGAAGGGGGTACTCGTAAAGATTTAACAAGTAATTTGAAAATAATTGGGAAATGTTTCTAGTTCCTTTTTAGGCTTTTTTTTTTGACAATTTGACCACAAACTAACATTACTATTCCTCTATAAAATACTATATTTTCTTCTAATTTATGGAAACAGAATAATTTTATGCTGTAGAGGCCATTTTATCACACTTCTGACAATAGGTGAAAATAATTGGCTACATTTTACATAGAAGACCGTATGTACTTTTAAGTAATCATATAAAAGTTGCAATTTAACTAAATTCAACTTGAAATTCAAGTCGTTGTTTTGAATTTGTAGATCAAGCCTTAAGGAACCAATGTTTGAAATGTTTAGACACATTTAGAGGTTTAGGAGAGCCCGCTGTTCCACAAATAAAAAAATATTAAAAATTATGGAGAGGGTACTCATGATATGAAGGGTGGAGGGGGAGCACACATGATTTGACAAAAATGCAAAGGGGGTACATGAAAGAAAAAAGATTGGGAACCACTGCTCTAGTGTGAACCCAGTGCTTGTCGGTGCATCCCTGTGATCACTAATCTGCTGAGTCATTGTTGCAGTGTGGAACTAATGTTGTGTTAGAAAAGTGTGAACGAAGAGATAGCTCAGAGGAATAGGAAGTGCCATCTCACTTCCTTCTAAAGACACGTTGTGGGTTTGTGTGTGAGTGCAGCGTAACACACATGTGACAGATGAAACCACACACTGTCCATCACTACTGACAGACACTGTGCACAGGGCTTCTGTGTCAGGGGGCGGAGTTATAAGGGAGAAGTAGCAGTGCAGTGTAAACTGTAAGTATGAGGCAGGATGAGGTCATTATTGCCTCAGTGTTAAGAAGCAAACAGTTACTGTAGAAAATATGATGTAATCACACTTTTTACTCATACTAGTACAGTTCCCGTCAGAAGTATGCATTCATATAGTGGGAGGAGCTTAAGTAGAGTTGTCAGTTATGGCCAAATGAGTATGTGTTTGAAGGTTGGATGTACAAAGAGGTGTACAAACTCTGTAGTGTTATAAAAGGGTTTATTTGCGGGTGCAAAATAAAATGGCGTGTGCGATTTCACTGGTTTAATTCTATGGGACATGCGCATGATAAATGTGTTTGTTTTACTAATTTTTATATATTTTTTTTGTTTGGTGTATTTTTCTGTAATGTATATTTTTTTGAAGTCATGTGTATTTGTGTATCTTTGTTGTCTTTTTGTGCATGTTTTTGTGTAATTATAGTTTTTTGCTGCCATTGTAGTGTGATTCTGGAGTCATTTTGTGTATTTTTGTATCTTTTTTCTGGTGTAGTGTTGTGCATTTTTGTTTTACTCGTATTTGAATGTCTCAAAAAGTGTATTCTTTGCTAAATCATTTTAGGAATCTAATAAAAGGTACAAATAGAAATATTATATTCTAGCTAAATGTATTCTTAAAATAATGGCTAATGCACACCAAGTGTGCTGCACTAGTTTTTCTCTCAGTTGTCCCATTATCATATATATATATATATTTACTGTAGAGTCATCAGGAGTAAGCAATAATTATACTTCAAAACTCCTGTAAAATGATATTTTTCAAAAAATCAAAGATCATTTGCTTGAAAAAAAAAAAGCTTGAAAGTTTGTTTTCATCTCTTCTGTAAACACTTGGTTTTTTGACATTTTTGGAATACTTTTGCACATTGCATTGTGGGATGTGAAGTCCCGTAGACCAGTGGTTATCAACCTTTTCAGCCCATGACCCCCAAAATAAAGGTTCCAGAGACCAGGGACCCCCACTGTATCTGAAGGTGGTTGAACACAGACATGAACATTGAAGAACAGTCATATGGAGACAGGGCCATCTATAAGGGGGAAAAAAGGGGAGAGATTTTTGGGGTCCATCCGTAAAGTCAGCAAAATGATGGGGTAATGTAATTTAAAAATGTGGTTGAATTGGCAAAAATAGGCATGACAATAATGGGTAAACATGTGGCATAAGGTGGAAAAGGGGTGGAAAGGGTTTAAAAGTGCCGAAAATCTATTGAAAGTGGAGAAAATGTGCAGAAAAGATATTGACATTTGATGGAAAAGTGGCAGAAATGGGAGTAATGTAGCAAAATACAATTAAAGGAGCAAAAGAATGGCAAGAAAAAAGAGACGAAAATAGATTTAAATGTGGCAAGTTTGGTGTAGTTAAAAAAAAATAAGCAAAAATTATCTCAAAGTGTTATTTGTAGTTTCTTGAGGGCATCTGGCGACCCCCTGCCATTGTGTCTTGACCCCAAATGGGGTCCTGACCCCAAGGTTGAGAACCCCTGCCGTAGACAAATCTTGTCTGTCTTCACCAGACAAGGAGGACGATGATTCATTTGATTCTATTTGTGTTGTAGTTTGTTCCCCATGATATTTGCTCACTCTGTGACACATTCTGTGTAAGACCCAAAATAAACATTAGCCACTGGTTTTTTTTTTAGTTGCAACTTTTAGTGAAAACACCAGTCGTTTGTTGGGAAATCAGTTTGGCAGATTTTTCCGACAGCGTTAAGAAACTGAGTGTTTACCGTGGAGATCAAAACAAACAAACAAGCTGCTAATCTTTGATTTATTGATCTACGTGGCCTACACTGTCTTTATCTGATATAAAATGATCATCCCTATGAGCTTTAACTAACTGAGCAAGCACAAGTAGCTACACTCATGTAGATTTGACAAATAAAACATTTTAGTGCAAGTTTAACATGAAAAAAATGAGATGTAGTGGGGAGAGGCCATGTGCTCTGTGTAATACAGGACAGAATAAGATCATGGAGAACTGATATCAGAGAACCCTGGGGCAGATAAAACACATCAAGTTTATTAT